>NW_003852423.1:9531344-9545873 GCF_000181295.1 Otolemur garnettii
GCCTCCCAAGTAGCTGGGACCACAGGCGCCCGCCACAATGCCTGGCCATTTTTTTGGTTGCTGCCATCATTGTTGCTTGGCGGGCCGGGCTGGGGATTCGAATCGGCCACCTTAGGTGTATGTGGCTGGCGCCTTAGCCACTTGAGCCACAGGCGCCGAGCCGGAAGCATGTTTTCTAAGAGGACTTTAAGAGGATGCGGAGAGAAATGACCAGTCAGAAGACAGTTCCACAAACGAAACTCTAGCTGAGGGAATCTCAGTCCTTATAGCAATGGCCTCTAAAGCCAGAGATGAGTCTGATCTCTCCTTGCTTGCTCTACTCAGCTGCACTGACCTCCTTGCTCTTCCTGGAACATTCCAGGCATTCGTGCACCTCAGGGCCATCCTATGTACCGTACCTCTGTCTGGAATGCCCTCTCACATTCCTTAGTTCTTGGTTAGACACCCCCTCTTCACTGAGGCCTCCCATTCCAGTATGAACACCCTGCTCCCTATTGGCTTTATTTTTCCCCCACTAAAACTCATCATCACCTTACATCACCTTATTTTAGCCACCCTGTTTAATCCCTCCTTTAGAATGTAAGCTCCATGAGGGTAGGGAATTCTTTTTTTTTTTTTCTTTTGTAGTTTTTGGCTGGGGCTGGGTTGGAACCCACCACCCCCAGCATATGGGGCCGGCACCCTACTCCTTGAGCCACAGCGCCACCCACAGGCAGGGAATTCTCATTTTTCTTTAGAGCTGTATCTCTAGGGTGTAGAAAAATGACTAGCATACAGTGGGTGCTCTCTCTCTAAGTGAATGGATAAACAAATAATCATATTTGTAGGCCTATGTCACTGGGATTATAAAAGGAAATTATTATACTTCAGGCTAAATATGGGAAATGGAACATATGTGTTTATCTCTGTTCCTTCCAGAAACCCTTATAAAAGGATAAAAAAGGCATGAACTCTCGAGGACTATGAGGACAAGGAAAGAGATAGAAGCAAAGAAATTTCCACAAAATTGTGATAGTTGATAGTCTTAACTATTTGCCGAGCTGGGAAGAGCCGAAACAGGTCCACAGGGGAGAAGCCCGTTAGAAACAAGCTGCCTGTGCCACAGATTCCTAGAAAGACTTAGGATCTGGAGGCATCTAGTACCTTCCACACACCGTTCTCAGGAAGCTACTAGAGGATGTACTCCACCCCAACAGAGGAGGAATGAAAAAGAAAAAGACCTAGGATTGTGGAACCAGGGACCCAACCCAGGAGAGGGGCAAAGGAAATTTCCAGGATGAGAGTGTAGGGAAGTCCTAGCCTGACAGATGGTTAGCAGGCCTAGGGAGCAACCAGTCCAGATGGCAGCAGGGGGACAAAAGACTCTCAAGTTGATTTTTTTTAAGAAGTAGAAGCAGCAGCAGCAAGTGGAATACAAGCTGGTGTATTTGAGCACACTGAGAGGACATTTCATAGTTCTGTCAGAGGATTTAGGGTTCAATTAGTTATACAAATGAGAAAACAAAGCAATTATTATCTCCGGTGTGTGTGTGGGGGGGGGAAAGTCTATAGAAATAAAGGGGAACAGAATGACAGTCTACCCTCTGGCTTCACTATGAATAGTATTTACTTACCCCTCCAATACCTTACTGGGAGGCTGGGGGAGAGGGCAAGTGTTTGCTCTGTGTGAGAAGGTGATAGTGCAAGAAAATAAAACCAGTGTCTTCCACTGCTGGGAGTCAGTAGACACTATCTAAAACTGAAACATTAAAAACAAAGGAGTAGAGGGCGGCGCCTGTGGCTTGAAGGAGTAGGGCGCCGGCCCCATATGCTGGAGGTGGTGGGTTCAAACCCAGCCCCGGCCTCCTCCCCCCTAAAAAAAACTGCAAAAAAAAAAAAAAAGTAGTAGAAACATGCTATTCAGAACTGTGAAGGTGAAAGCAAAAGAAATGGCTAAAAATGGAAAGTGGGGGCCTTTGGGAAGCTGAATTAAGGGTTTGGAAGAGTATGGCAGGGGCCATACTATAAGCTACAAGCTGCGACTTTCTAAAACATATGCATGTGCTATTTTGATAAAAATAAAATTAACATGACAAATTTATGCTTTTGTTACTTACCTGAACAGAAGGATCTAAAAGATGCATTCATCTTTTAATCCCCATACACAGGAGATATTTGATAGATGATGAACAAATGAATCAATGAATCAGAGTTGTCGTGGACTTATTTTGAGTTCATAACCTATCCCAGGCAGCTGGTGGAATGATGAGAAATCCTGCATCAGAAAACAATATAAGGACGCCCAGAAAAGACACGCAATTGTGTACCCTTCTACAATGGAGCCCTGGGGTTTCTGCTCAGTTTAACCTATTATACAGTGGAAGGCTGGCAAAATTTGCTCATTTCCATAGAGCTGACTCCGCAGATTTAAAAAGTCCTGAATGGGAAATAAATATGCTGCTCTTAATAAATGTCTAGTTAAGGTATAGTTAATATAGTTAAATGTGAAAGTGTGTAAGTGATATATTTTAATAGCATTCAGAGCACATTTCAGGATGGAGATAAATGCAAACTTTTAAAAAATTCTAACACCCTCCAAACACATTGCCTTATCATAGTAAATGATAAATTGCCAAAGAAAAATGTTATTCTGCAATGTTTTGAAGATTAAGTAGACTATGAGTGAAATTAACATTGTGTGTAAGTGAAGCTGTGACTATATCATGTCAGGGTGGTAATAAAATTGCAAAGGGGAGAGAATTAGAGTTTTATGCCACAGAAATGGAAGTAGTTTTCATTTTAATTGTTTTTCTTTAAATGGATTGTTTCTGTAATATACTATATTCTTTCCAGTTCACAGATGTTCAGGAGGGATAAAAGAGTTATAAAATATTCTAATGTGAGCTTTTAAAATAGCTTTTTTGGAACGGAAAAAGAACAGTCTAAAGAATTCAGAATTTTTAGAGTATAATAAAGCATGCATATTGCAAATTTAGTGATTCTCATTTTGTGATATGGAAAAACAAATGGCCTTTTAACATTTATGCCACCGCCCGCCTGTTAGTCAAATTAATCAGTTTCACTTATGATTTTCATTTTTTAGTCAGGTATCTCAATTTGCTTTGTCCTTTCCGGCTAGTAGTTCTTTATTCCCGGCAATAGAAAAGTCCACCTATCATCCAAATGTGGCTCTGGGCTTCATCTGGGCTGGCCTGGGTGGCTGAGTTGTGCCAGCATCAGAGGCTCCCAGCTGTCCTTCTGCCACTGGCCAGTCACCCCACCCCGCCCCACTCTCCAGCAGCCACTACCCAGGGGCTACTCGGAAGCTCAGCTCCTGCAAGAGCTGAGGGCGCTGTGTTCCTTGTACCTCCTGCGTTTGCTATTTCTTCATCTCCTCCCCTTCATATTTTTCTTTAGGAGGCCATGCTTTCCCACAATCCTTTCTGTAGTTTCTTTTGTCCTCTGTGCTGTGTTCATCCCCACAGCTCTGATCTCTGATCACTCAGGCTTTTTCCTCCTGTGCCCGTGGTGGGAGCTCAGTAGACAGCCCTGAGAAATGGAAACTGCTGCCCGCGTGGGTCAGCATTCTGGCGGATACTAGCACCGGACTAAAATGCCACTCAATTCACTCACTTACTCGGATACTTCCTGACCGCCTACTATGTGACAGGAGCTGTGCTAGGTTTGCTTGTTAAGCAAGATAAATACGGGCTCTGTCCTTAGGATGTTTACAATCTGTTGAGCGAAGCACCCATTAAACAAACCATTGGAATGAATTTATCAATGAATCCTTTAAGTTCGAGTGTGCTAAGTGCTGGGAAAAAGACATCCAGGGTGACATATGAGTGGAGAACTGGGTTATCTGCCCTAACTTGATGTTAGGAAAAGCTTCCTTCAGGAGGTTACTCTTAACTAAAGAGCTGAAAAAGTAGGTGTCATGCAGGGGAAGAGTCAAATATTCTCCACTGAGGGAGCCCCAGGTGCAAAGGGCCTGAGGCCGGAGAGAGTGCTGAGTGTTTGAGAGACCAGAGAAGGCTGAAGAAGCGGGATGTCAACCAGGAGACATTCAAGGCTGAGGCGGGAGCCAGCAGAAGGAGACAGATTATGGAGGCTGGTACATGGGGGGCGCTGGGGCCTTACAGGTGGCATGAGGGCCTCAGGTTTGGCTCTGACAAGGCTGATGCTGTATGTGAGTGTGCGTGGAGGAACCCAGGCCAGTTCTCTCCCACATCTGAAGTAGACCTGTACTCCCAGATTCCCTGCATTACCCTATGGCTTCACACAGTCCTGCCACAGTGTCACCCACTCGGGCTGGGGGAGTTGGAGAGAGAGGAGTGGCATGTGCACCCCTTGAGAGCACAGGTGTGACAGATGCATGCTGCCTTGATTAGAAGACTTCCTGGATTTTTCTTGGGGCATTTCTCTCATTTTTCGATGTCCAATCCATGCTCATTTAACCTTGCCTCTGCTTCCCGGAAGAGCCGGACCCTCCTGGGGGTAGAGCAGGAAACATTGGCCTTTAACAGAGCAAGACACGTGGGCGCTCACTCTTGTTTGGGGTCGTGTCATTGACTGAGAAAGAAGGGAACACTGCAGTAGCGAATTTGTATGGAAAACCCAGTCACTCACTACATTTTAAAATTATCAGCAAGAGAAGACAAATGGGTGAATGAGACACTGAGGGAAAACAGATACCAGAGTTTCCCTTTCCCACACTGGAAAGCTGTGTTTTCCTTGGTTTTCAAATTCCCTAAGTCAAGCCAGAAGGTTGGGATGACCCTGCCCTCCTAGCGTCCTCCCCACAGCCTAATAAAAGGGTGTGTGTGGGGGGGTGTAGCAATACCATTTGGTGATATTTTATTTTGTATTAGCTATTTAGAGAAATAAGTTATTCTTCTTATCATTCCATGTCTAGTTTCAGCCTCAGGATATTTTCTAATTCTTCCCTTGTAATTTAGGATTTGATTTCATTGGACAAAAATGCTTTCTGAGTGTAAGAGCAAAGTTTTTTCCACTGTGTCCCCTTCCTGCCCTGATTTTCTTTATTCCTTCCCTCCTTCCTCCTTTTACTCCTTCCTTCCTTTTTTCCTCCTTCCCTCTTTCCCTCCATCCACCAATCAGTATGGTTTATGACACTCAAAGCATTAACTTCAAAGTCAAGTTTGTGTGAAAGAAACAATTTTGATCATAATCTCAGTGTTGCCCCTAAATGACTTCCTATTTCCTGATGATGTAATTCTGCCTGGTCAAGTCAGATGAAATCTTGGTTACATAGATTTTGAGGCCACAAATCCTATCTAGTGTATTTACTTTGATTCACCACGGTCTTCCCTACTTGAGTGCCTTTTTTGCAGAGGCATGAGGAAAGACTGAACATTCATGGAATGGAAAGTATCTAATATTTTCTTCAAAAAAAGGTGACAACACAGCTGTATGCAATAGAACTCGAAGACATCTCTGCTTGACAAGCACTACAGAGAGTGGGGTGCACGCCTCCAGGTCAGGGAGGGGGAGTCCACAAGGAGAAAAGGAAGGGGCCCACAGGAGCCTGGGAGATTGGCTTCCCTGACCCTCAACAGTGCTTGACTGAGCAATGTGACCTCCCTGACCCAGCGGACATCACACATCTCTCTCTGGCCCCAGTCATTCACACACCTGGCCCATCCATTCCACACTTAGCAAACACTCATTGAACACATCATGTGGACACAAAATTGAGATGATCGTACACTGGTAAAGTGAATAAAAAAGGTGCTCTAACTGGGGACACTTACACACTCATGGAGAGAAAGGAAAAATTAATTCTGGTTGAGTTTGCAATTCAAATACTCAAGTTCAAGAACGTGATAAATAGTCATGTGATAAGGCATGTAATATGCATGTGTGGTGTTCGATAACCTTTCACATCAAAGAAGCCTAATATAAGAAAATTTAATCTCAGAAAAATTAGGTAGGATTATTACATTATAATCAGGTGCCTTACTTTATAAAAAAAAAGATTCTTAAATTAACAAGTGTGTCTTATGGTAGTATAACATAGCAATATTAATTAATTAACAAGGCACAGACTTAGATGAAGGACTTTCAAAATATTAATGTGAAAATATGGCTCAAGCTATAAACAAGCCATTGCACACTACTTTTCATAAATACTTCTGTTGAAGAAGACAAAATATCCTGAAATTGTGATTGTAAAGGCAAACATGTTAATTCAAATATGCTCAATACACTGAAAATAGGGAGAGCAGTGGGTAGCTGAGCATGCATGCATCGGCCAAGAGGAATCCACTGCAGGATATTTGGCACAAAAGCCACTGGCACTTTGAGAGACTGAAGTGGGAGGATGGTTTGAGGGCAGGTGCTGGAGACCAACCTGGGCAACATAGCAAGACCCCAACTCTACAAAAGTAAATAAGATTAGCTGAGCATGGTGGCATACATCTGTAGCCCCAGCTACTTGGAAGCTGAAGTGGGAGGATTGCTTGAGCCCAGCACTTCAAGGCTGCAGTGAGCTCTGACCATGTCACTTCATTCCAGCCTGGGCAACAGAGCAAGATCCCATCTCTTTAGAAAGATCATTGGCATAGATTCTGATAAAGTTCTTCCTCTTTTTCTCTTTCCTGACTGCACATTAAAATCAAATGGAAAGCATAAGTCAGGGAGCCCAGGCCATAACATCAGAACCTCTAGGAATAGGGCCCAGGCATGAGTAGTTTTTAAGGCTTCGTA
The DNA here is from genome assembly GCF_000181295.1 of Otolemur garnettii. Classification (NCBI taxonomy): domain Eukaryota; kingdom Metazoa; phylum Chordata; class Mammalia; order Primates; family Galagidae; genus Otolemur; species Otolemur garnettii. Next base: position 9,538,053 of record NW_003852423.1, read on the forward strand.
AATTATTCTGCTGTGCGGCTGAGAGAACCCCTACTATGGAAGGAGGCTTCTTGGACTTGAACATAGGTGAGAATCCCAGGGTATCTTAAGTGCAGGTTCTGATTCAGCAGTTGGGGCAAAGAGCCTGAGTTAGTCTGCCTGTTTCATGAAAGCTCGAGTCGTGGTGGTGACACTGCCAACCCATGCATCTGGCTGGACAGTAGGAACTTGCCTTCTCTAGGGCTCCTTGTCCTGGAGTACAAATAGAGCTATGGAACAATAACAACGCAAATGCCACTATCTCTCACACACGCCAGTTCTCACAGGTGCACCCCATCCACCCTGCAAATATGTCAATGATCCTTTGATAGTTCTTAGGGGCTCTCAGACACTTCCAATTAACTAGCACATTCATTCCCCCCTCTTCTTGTGATGAGGTTTGTTAGTTTTTACTGAGACCCCATCGCCTGGCCCACAGGGATCTAGTCAGGAGACAATTCTAGCTAAAAGATGCCACCCTGGCCTCAGAATCACTGGTCCCAAACAACTCTGTGTCACTCAAGGTGTTAGGTTTCGTTTTCTCTTATAATGAGTCCTCTCTCCAGAGGATCCCTATTGCCCATAGCAGAAAGGAATCCAGGGAGCCCACCCCACCGGGCTGACAGGTGAATCCCTGCTCATTTTCAGACAGGAACCACAACCACCCCAACCTTCATGTTGTTAGAACAAAATAAGCTTGAAAAGGAGTGCATGGAGGCAGGAGGGAAAGATAATGCCACGATCTCCACAGTGGCAGGGATACCGATGGTCCCTGACCAATGGGCTATGCCTGTGCAGGGAGGGCTGGACACCTTGCAGTGTGTTGGTGCACAGACTTAAGGCCATCTCGGATGGCTTCCAAGACTGACTGTCTCATCCTACGGTGGACTTTATGTGGGGTGAGGATGGAGTTTTGCATCCGTAAAGATTTGTGGTTAGGGAAGCATCCCCAGGCCCTCTGTTGAACCAATCTCTCTAGGATCCATTCTCATAATTTTCCAAAGTTCTGTTTTTTCCTTTTTCCATTTGCTCTGTTCGCATCACAGGTGTGCATGCGTATACCTAGACATGACATCTGTCTACGCCCTACGCTACAGTTAAACTCATAGTCATCTTTTCCTCTGGCAAAATGCACTTTTTGTTATTGTTATCTGAGGAGCCACACAACAGTCACAGCGGCCCTCGTAACGATTGAAACTGTCCACAGGCAACGATATGCAGCCTTTAGGAAACACCAGCACAGGGTCTATTAACGTACGACACCATACAAATAAATTCTAGGAAAATTTAAATGAGGCCAGATTTCCAAAGCATTCTGCTGACGTTTATAATAAATGGGCCCGTAATATATATTTCACCCTTATGTATGTATTTCTATTGTTTCATAAATATAACTCCCTTGACTAAGTATCATACACTTTCTAAGCAGAAAGGAGATATTGTGTTGCTCACATCCACTGAAGTTGTCTCAGAGACCGACCGCTTGTGCAACTGCATTTGATTATCTTAGCACAGTTCAGATGGGGGAAGGCAGAGACGCGCCTGTCTGCTGCAGATCACCACCTCCATGCTGCTAAGGTGTGAAAACTCAAACTCTCCAAACATGCAAATTAAATTAATACTGGCCCTTCCATTTTACCAAATTTTCATTGCATAATGGATTCCTGCAATGCATTCACTCTGAAGGCAGCTCTTTGGATGTTAATCTCCTGCACGGTATGAGGCATGCAAGCCCCTTCTTCTGCATAACATTCCAACTATTTTTTAATCGTGAGGTCTGGATTTAACTGCTTTCAGGAAAGAAAAAAACTCAACATTTTTACATTTGTAATCAGAGGATAGAGCAAAGCCAAAACTCATCTTCGAAAAGCCAAGAAAATTCAGTCCTGGAGAGCAAAGTGAACAATGATTCCAAATGTTAAAGCAGCCCTCGGCGCAATGCAAAGAAAAGCCCAAGAGGTCTGAGTTTAGGTTACAGCCTGGGGCTGGCTCACGGGCCCACTATGCCTACTGCTTCCTGCAGAAGGCTGAGGGAGTCACTGGCTCCTGTCCATAGTGTGAAACGAACATCACTAGGCAATGGCCCATCATCCAACAGGGTTTTGCCCTAGACCTGGTGGATTCGTCCAAGGCCTAACCAGGTTATTGACAAAGCATTTCTGGACCAGAGGGGTCTTAGAAAACCACATATGTCAACCCCCCCCCTTTTTATCATGGATGGAAAAGCAAAAACTTGCCCAGAATCACAACACAAATGGAGGTTAGCTTAGCACTGAGACTATAGTTGAGTGCTCTAATCTCCCAGTTCAGGACTGTTTCTATACTTGTTACCATCACTCTTCATCCCCCAACCGCCTATGCAGGGTGATGCATATGGTTAACCGACCAGTCAACCTGTTCATTACTGAAGAACGGCCACTGTGAAACTCTGGGCACTAGGCTTCTAGAGCTACAGCTTGGGTCTTGCAGCAGGTTGACCTAACAAACCCTGGACTTCTATGTCCTCACCTGCTCCCAAGCCTAGCTCCGTCTTTTCAACAACTTCCTGGCAGGGGCCTCAGCCCTCTCTGATTCTCTCCTGGTAGAAACCTTGAGACCTAATATCTTCCGCTCCTGCACACAGCCATGCTGGGGCATTAATACTGGCTTGATTTTCTCCAGAAATGAGCAATAGGTCATTGAGCATTTTCTATCAGCTCCACATGGCTCCAAATCACAGCCCGTGGCCATGAGAGCTGCCAGCTCCCTCAACAAAATTGGGAACTTTGTGGACCCCACGAGAGGCCTTATTTATTACCTCTCCCAGAGAAAGCAGACTGGGGCAATAATCGTCAAAGTAATATTTACCCCTTAATAACTGCCTATTTTTATACCGGTGTTAGAGGTTAATAGCAGTGTTATTTACTCCTCTGCCAAAAAGAACTGAAGGATGTGAAATGTAGCAGTCAATAAAGCTGAACAGTCAGATAAATAACATTCATATTATTTCCTGACAAATCCTTCTGCAACCCAGGGAGATAAATAACCCTAAGAAAGCAGTTCCTGCATTACAAGTTTACTGACGTGTAAAATGTAATTTTAAAAAGAGCTCCAGAGCCTGGAAGCATTGGATTCTGTAGCTGTGTGCGTGGACAGTCTGCCCCATGATGGTGCACACATGTGTGGGGGCCATCTGGGAACACATCTGTTTTCAGACATGCTGGTGGTCACGTGTGCACGTGAACACGGAGCCAGTGCGTGTAGTTAGTACTTTCCATTTCCTCTTGACTTCTGGGATGTGCACTTCTCTGTTTTTCTTCCAGCCTCATTGATGGCTTTTTCTTACACTGCTTCTCTCACTCTCTCAAGCTGGAGCACATGGGGGCTCGCCCCAGGTCCAGGCTTTCTGTTCTGGCACCTTCATCGGTGGTCCACCCATCCCCACAGCTGACTCACAAATGGGTAGCTCCACCCTCCACCTCCCTGAACTCTAAGTCCTGTATTGACAGCCTCCTAGACATTCCGCCTCCATGGATAAGAGGCATCTCAGACTCGGTCTGGCCACAGTGCAGCTCTAATTCCACCCCAGACCGGCCCCCCTACACCTCATCCCCTACCGTCTTCCCCAAAACAGCAAGTGGCATTACCTTCCATACAGTTATTCCAAGAAAACTCTTAGCACTTTAGCACATTTTTAATCCCTCTATGATATTCTCCTGCCCTCACCTTGTGTCTAAGTCACAGGCAAATCCAGCAAACTTCTCCCTTAGACTGAGTCGGGCATCCATCCGTCTCCTTACTGCCTCGCCCTCTCTCCCAGTCTGAGTTCACCTTCTACCTGACCGTGTTCCCAGATGCCGCTCCAGCCTCTCATTCATCCTGGTGGGCTTCTCAGACAGGAAGCCAATGTCTTTCCTTGACCTACAAACCCTGTTCCTCCCTGGTTTCCCTCCAGCCACAAGGGCCACCTCTTTGCTCCTCAAACAGATGAAGCACCAGCACACTCCGTCTGCCCCGAGTGCCCTGGGCCCAGGGCTCCAGTGCTAGATTCCTCTTGTCACTTTTGAGGAGGCCTTCCCGGTCGTCCCACTGTTCAGTCTACAGACATGCTACCCCACTCACATCATTGTTACTCTATCACTGTTTTCTTTCCTTCCTTCCTTCCTTCCTTCCTTCCTTCCTTTTTCTCTCTTCTTTTCTTTCTTGACAGTGTCTCAGTCACCCTGGATAGAGTGCCAGGGCATCGTCACAGCCCTGAGTAGCTGGGACTACAGGCATCTACCGTAACACCCAGCTGGTTTTTCTATTTTTAGTCTCAGTCTTGCTCAGACTGGTCTCAAACTCCTGAGCTCAAGCAATCCACCTGCCTCAGCCTCCCAGGGTGCTAGGATTACAGGCATGAGCCACCACACCTGGCCCACTGTTACTGCTTTCTTCATCACACCTCTCTGTTCTTGAAATTACATCGGTCATAGATACGTTTACGCATTCATTATTTATCTCTGCCAGACTATAACCTCCATACACGCAGGGCCCTTGTCTGCCATCTTCACCACTGTCCGTCCAGTGTCTGGGACATAGCCAGGCACATAGAAGGCGTCTGTGTTAGTTTGCTATGTGGCTTGAACAACAGAAATGTATTTTCTTTAGAGTCTTGTGTCTTATGAACAAGGTGTTGTCAGGATTGTTTTCTGAGGCCTCTCTTCTTGGCTTGCAGATGGCTGTCTTCTCTCTGTGTCTTTTTTTTTTTTTTTTTTTTGAGACAGAGTCTCGTTTTGTTGCCCTCGGTAGAGTGCCATTGTGTCATAGTTCACAGCAATCTCAAACTCTTGGGCTCAAGTCATTCCCTTGCCTCAGCCTCCCAAGTAGCTGGGACTACAGGCACCTGCCACAACGCACAGCTATTTTTTTTACAAGACAGGGTTTGCTCTTGCTCAGGATAGTCTTGAACCCATGAGCTCAGGCAATCCACCCGCCTCAGCCTCCCAGAGTGCTGGGATTATAGGCGTGAGCCACCGCGCCCGGCCATTCTCCCTGTGTCCTCAATGTTCTTCCCTCCTTTCCTTATAAGGACACCAGTCATATTGGAGGAGGGCCCACTCTAGTGACCTCATTTCAACTTAATCACTTCTTTAAAGACTTTTATCTACAATTACAGTCATGTTCTGAGGTCCCTGGAGTTAGGGCTTCAACATAGGAGTTTTGAAGGGACACAATTCAGTCCATACTAGCATCTAATAATAGTGATGGTGACAAAAGCTAACATTATATAATCTCATTATGTGCTGGATGTTGTTTTAAGTACTTTTCCTGTGTTTCAGTTAATCCTCATAAACACCCTACAAGAATGTGACTATTGGGCAGCACCTGTGGCTCAAAAGGGTAGGGCACCAGCCCCATAAGCAGAGGTGACAGGTTCAAACCCAGCCCTGGCCAAAAAAAAAAAAAAAATGAATGTGACTATTATCATTTCCATTCTCCAGATGAGAAAATTGAGGCAGGGAGAAATTAGGTAACCTGTCTGAGGTCCTATAAGCAGTGGATCCTGTTTGATTCTAGGATCCACTGCTAGATCCTGGGCACCAACCCAGCCTGTGCCCCTGTATTTACAAATCTCTGTTGAATGAGTGGGTAAAGGGGAAGAACACCCAGGATCTAGCTGGCTGTATGTTCACAGGCCACAAAGGCCGCACGCATCTAATGCTATATACATCAGCCAAGAATACCTCACTTACATCTTATGCTCCCTTTAAAAGATGATTCGGGCTCAGCGCCTGTGGCTCAAGTGGCTAAGGTTCCAGCCACATACACCTAAGGTAGTGGGTTCAAATCCAGCCCAGCCTGCCAAACAACAATGACAGCTGCAACCCAAAAAAATAGCCGGACATTGTGGTGGGCGCGGGTGGTCCAGGCTACTTGGGAGGCTGAGGCTGGAGACTTGCTTGAGCCCAGGAGTTGGAGGTTGCTGTGAGCTGTGATGCCACAGCACTCTACCCAGGGGAATAGCTTGAGGCTTAAACTCAAAAAAAAAAAAAAAGATTATTTGAAGCAAAATATATCCATACTTCACTGGAAAAATAGAAATTAAAATATAAAATCAGGAAGAAGAAAGGAAAAAAAAAAGAAATATACAAATCCTAAGTGTGAATAAAGGTGCTGAGATTGAGCACCAGCTTTAGCTCCAAGTTTCTCTAGTTCTGTTATTGAGAAAAAAAGTATATCAATTTCTTAGAATGGCAGAAATGATCCTGCCACTAAATTCTGCATGCATGCCTCACATGGGCTCCTACATGATAGCAATTGTTAAGTGACACAATGGACAGTGTCCTGGAGAATCATTCAGCAAACTCAGGAAAATCGAATCAATTATCCCAAAAGGATCCACAGTCTTCCTTCCTTTCCTTCTTCCCCTCTTTCTTTTTTTCCTTCCTTCCTTCCTTCCTTCCTTCTTTCTTTTTCTTTTCTTGCCATCAGTGAAATGTTATGACTTTGCTTATTCTCAGTTCAGTGATCTATTCTGGGTTAGGCCCAGCAATTCCACAAAGTCCTTGCTGACTTTTCACCTTCCTACCAATTAGGTGGGAGAACTTGGCTGGTCTCCCCAAAACTACTCTATCACTCAGCAGAAAGCCCCAGAGGGAGTTTACCATGGTGATAAAATGTCAACCACTGGGGGAAAAGTCCAATTTCTAAAGAGGAGGGCCGGATGTATGCAAAGTAGTGAACTCATCTTTTTTTTTTTTTTTTTTTTTTGAGGTAGAGTGTCACTATGTTGCCCTGGGTAGAGTGCCATGGTGTTACAGCTCACAGCAACCTCAAACTCTTGGGCCTAAGAGATCCTCTTGTCTCAGCCTCCCAAGCAGCTGGGACTACAGGTGCCCACCACAATGCCCAGCTATTTTTTGGTTGTAATTGTCATTGCTGTTTGACAGTCCCAGGCTTGTTTCAAACCCACCAGCTCCAGTGAATGTGGCTGGTACCCTTAACCACTGAGCTACAGGTGCCCAGCCACTAAGTTCTTTTTAAAATTTGGTGCTATAATGGAGAATTCAGAGATCAAGGAGATTAGCTTCTCTTTCAAAATCAGTTTCTCAAAGAAATAACTCAGATACAACCTCCAGTAGTGGGTCAGAATTTGGCAATACAGTGTGGCCTGTAGAAGACCCAGAACAGGGCCTGACAGATCGCAGCCCTCAGTAAGGATTAGTTATTATACAGGGTGGCCATAAAGTTCCATTAAGTTGCACACAAACTTTATGGACACCCTATATTAGTGGCTTTAGAGAATTATTCAGAATTCCTGGTGGGGAATTCTGCTCAGGTGCTCTCCCCTAGTATTTTTCATAGTATGGAGACAGAACAGATGTTTATTAAGTTGTGGAATATAATAAATTGTGGAATTTCTGGTAAAAGTTATGTTGGAAGAACATTTTTGGAAAGTAACATTTTATGTATGAATAGTCTTAGCATGGTCATAAGCCCCAATTCTAAACATCTATGATTTTGCATTGAAATAATAGTGAGAGATGTGTAAGAGGTCTGCGAACAAAGATGCTCATTACAGAATGATTTATAACAATAAAAATAAGGAAGTAGGGGGTTGAATTTAAGGAAAGCCAGAATGATAGATCAAAGATTAGAAAACTTTGATTAATACTATATACATGGTTCTGTGACTTTCCCTCCAATTAATTTATCGTGGTCAGTTTCCACAACAGCATTTATAAGTCTGTTATCTTATTATATTATATACAGGGTGTCCATAAAGTTCCCCAATTCTAAGCATCTATGCCCAGCTTTTTAATTTTTTTTTTTTTTTTTTTT
>NW_003852423.1:9545984-9551996 GCF_000181295.1 Otolemur garnettii
CGCCCGCCACAACGCCTGGCTATTTTTTGGTTGCAGCCGTCATTGTTGTTTGGCGGGTCCGGGCTGGGGATTCGAACCCACCACCTTAGGTGTACATGGCTGGCGCCTTAGCCGGTTGAGCTATAGGCGCCGAGCCCAACTTTTTAATTTTTAAAAGTCACCCTATTGCCTAACTTTTTAATCATGAAAAATTTTCAACAAACAGAAAAATGTAAAGAATCATACAATGAACATCTATATTTTTATCTTTTCAATGCAACAATTACCACATTTTTTTAAAGGCTGTAGAGTAGCCTATTTAAGGACAAACTATATACTAGCTCCTTACTGAAGTACATTTATGTTTCTTCCTGTTTCTGGTGTTGTTACATAGCACATCACTAATCATCCTTGTACATACTTTAATGTACAAAATGTACAAGAACAGCATAAATTCTTGGAGTTAGAAACTGCCAACTCAAAGATGTGTGCATTCTAGAAGTTGATGCATATTGCCATGTTGTTCTACCAAAAAGGTCACAACAGAAGGGTAGGAGAATTCCTATTTCATCTCACATTTGCCAACACTGGGTATATTAAACATTTTAAATAGTTTAGACTCTAACAGATGAAATTGCTATCTGTCTTATTCTGTGTGAGCTGCCATAACAAAATACCATAGACTACAACTGAAATTTATTTTCTTACAGATCTAGAGCCTAAAAGTCATACATCAGAGTGGTCAAGTTCTGGTGTGGGCTTTCTTTATGGCTTGCAGATAATGCCTTCTCTGTGTGTCCTGACATTTTACAGAGAAAGGGAAAGGGGAGAGAGAGAGAGCAAAAAGAGAAGAGAGGAGAGAAAGGAAGCACACTCACTGGTTTCTGTTGTATGTTCTTATAAAGGCACTAATCCCATCATGAGGGCCCCACCCTCATGACCTCATCTAACCCTAATTACCTCCCAAAGGCCCCATATCCAAATATCATCACATTGAGGATTAGCACTTCAACATATGAATTTTGGGTAATACATTCAGTCCATAACAAGATCTCATTGTTGTTTTTGTTTGTATTAATTCATGAATCTTTATGTATTTATTTGCCATTATGTTTATTTTTTTCATTACCTGCCTCATTAGCTGCTTTATTCATTTTCCTACCCTATTGATTAGTATGAATTTTTTAAATTTTAAAGAAATTATCCCTTTCTCATGTATCTTGCAAACATTTTTCTGAATCAGTCATTTGTCTTCTGATTTAGCTTATATGGCTTTTAGCAGAGAAATTTAAAATTTTTATATAATTAAATTTATCAATCATTTTCGTTACTGCTTCCTTCATAGCTTTTCATCTTACTTAAGTCTTTCTTTCTCTAAGACTTACAAATTTGCATCCAGGCATGGTGCTCACACCTATAATCCCAGCACTTTGGGAGGCCAAGGAGGAGATTGCTTGAGGCTAGGAGTTTGAGATCAGCCTGCGGAGAGACCCCATCTCTACCAAATAAATTTTAAAAAGAATTAGCCAGTCATGATGGTGGGCACCTGTAGTCCCAACTACTCAGCAACAGAGGCAGAAGGATCACTCAAGTCTGGGAGTTCAAGGTTGCAGTGAGCTATAATCCCACCACTGTACTCCAGCCTGGGATGACAGAGCAAGATCCTGTCTTGGAAGGGAAAATTACAAATTTGGGGATAGGTTTTCTTTCTCCATAACCTTGAGACATTGAATTGGTACTTTAGTCAGTTAGGAGAGTAATTCTTTTCAGGATGACTTAACCAATGTTTTCCTTAATCTATAAAACCAGAACTTTTGGTCTTCAATATAACTGTGATAGAGACTTGAATATTTATTCTTTCTAAACCTTTATCAGAACATCTCTCCCACAAATCCCTATTCTCATGTCCTATTAGACGTGTGATAAGTGACACCTACATTTTTCTAAGCCAGAAGTCCCCAACTTTTTCCTGATGATAGCTACTTTTGATTTGTCTGAAGTCCTCAGAAAAATCAGGGTAGGGTGTATGTGTGTGTGAAGGTGTTTGAAAGAGAGAGGGTGTGTACATGTTTGAGACAGAGAGAGAAAGAGCAAGCACGCACACATGGGCAAGAGAGACCAGACAGGAGTTGAGGTGGTGCTTACGAACATATGACTATGCCCCTCTCCCCTAGGAGTCCCTAAACATCATGGCAGATAGAATGGAAGGAGAGGCCTTGCAGTAATGAGGTCAGGGAAAGAGGGGGAGGAAAGTACAAGATGCTACAAGAAAATACTGTGACTGCACTGACATGGAGATTGACCCAATAAAACTTGGAACTCTATTAGCTGTAAATATCTTAGTCTTTAAAAAACAAATCCTGCCGCAATAATCTTAGTATGGCGTGTTCCATTCTGAAAACTCCAGGCCGTTGAAATCTAGTATCCTGTGGTACATTAACACTATCTCTTCTGCAGATTTCTGAGAATAAAAAGAATTAGTTGAAAAACCGCCTACCATCTCCATCCGTTTGTAATCAGTGACTACAGTAAGTGCAGGGAGTCGAAGACTGCTTGCAGAGTGCATTATTTTATATATCTTGTGGGAGAGGTTGAGAGGATTCTGTTTAAAAAGACTGCCCTAATAAATGATTTACCGGGGCAGCCAGAGATCAAAGAAATTGCTTAGAAATTGCATCTCAGGGCACCTAAAATCCAAAGTTTATGGAAGTCCTCAGAACCCCAAACCTTTTATGACTTTTATATTAGCTAACCACTAAATTTTCAAAGCAGTGTGACTGCCGTGGATTTTAATAAGAGCTGCACAGCTCAATCCCACCTCCCTTTAATAAATGTAAGGGTGGTGCCACCGACAGACGTTTTGAAAATATGGGACGTGTCATGGAAGATTTAACATGGAACAAGGCTCAGGCTGAATGGTGGAAATTTTAAATTCTGATGAGAAAAAAAATAATTGACTCAAAACAATCCCCACATACTTTAACAAAATGATAGGACTTTTGCCTTGGACCTCGTGTCTTTGCTGGAGTCTGCACATAAGAGTGCTGCGAAGAGGCTAAATAGCTCCAGAGATTGGATATTGAGTTGCGTGCTCTCCATGGCAAGCTGGGCACTGACTTACTCTTGATCACTGTTTGGCAATAATAAAAGTTCCCCCAGCACCCTCAGGATTTTATAGTTTCCCTAGAATTAGCTGGTGTCCATCCTCAAAATGGGGAACCAGAAATAGGGAGGACGGTGGTTCTCAAAGTGTGTTACAGGGGCCCCTGCAGGGCTGGTCCCCGAGGCCCTTTTAGGTGATTTGTAAGGTCAAGACTATTTTCATAATAACACCGAGATACGAGATACTCCTTTCTCATTCTTATTCTCACACCAGCGACTACCAATAGGACCGACAGGAAAACCACCCAGCCCTGCTCAGATTGCAGAACCATGAGCAAATAACATGGTTGTTGTCCACTGAGTTTTGCGGCGGTTTGTTTCCCAGCCATACGTAATTGGAACATGGTTGTCAGGGACATACACTGAGAGTGGCAGTGTCAGGGGTCTTGATGGGGGATTACTTTAATTTTTTTCTACCGTCTCAGGACTGAGTCTGGGTGTCACCAGGGAGAACAGGCAAAGGATTCCTCACAGAGACAGAGATCAGAATGATTGATTTCTTGACATGTTGACAGTTTGAATCAGAAAGTGAAGACATGCCCAGTCACCGTTTCCCCTCAAGGACAGAGCTGAAGGTGGTCACCGACAGTTGAAGGAGACTTCTGCAGAGGAATAACTTTGAGGACATTCACAGAGAGGGTGATGACAGCCATGACAATGATGATCTTGGTTGTCCAGTGAGGATGGAACTCGCTCCAGGGAACTCAGAGTCCTGAACCCAGAGAAGCGACTGTGGGGATAACGTGTTACAGCAGGGAGAGTGCAGGCCTTGGTGTCAGGAGACCTGGGCCAAGTCCTGACTTCATAATCTGCAGCAGTTCATGCCTCCCATCTCAAGTTCAGTTTCCTAACTGCTAATTGGGGACAGTGTACTCCCTGCCCCTCCTCCCCACAGACTTCTCCTGAAGGTCAGGTGGGAGGATGTGAAAGGGCTCTACCGAGTGCTGTGCCACGGGGAAGAGTAGTGAGATAAGACACAGAAGGAAACTTTCCCAATACTTACACAGTTAGGAGGAAAAAAAGAAAAACCATAGGCAGGTAATTAAAGACCTTTCTGTAAGAAGTTTTTGAGTTTCTCAGAGTTACTGAGCTTGTTGCTTCTGACGGCTTCTAGCCAGGGAAAAGCCATGTGGCTTAGAAATAAATGTGGGCTCTCCAATGTCTGGACAGAGTGGCATTTTCTGTTCTGCTTACCAGTCAGGCATAAACCAGCCAACACAGTTCTAAATATCAGGGATGGGGCTGAAGAAGGAAGAGCAGCACTTTCTAATCCTCCCCTACCTCAGCCACATTTTAATCCATGGAACCTGTGACTATGGTGTGCACAGGACAAAGTGGAATTAAGTTGCAAATAGAATTATAGTGGCCATCAGTTGACCTTAAAGAGGGGCAAGTGGTCTGGGTTATCCAGCTGGGCCTCACATAATCACTAGGGTCCTTAAAAGCGGAAGAGGGCAGCAGAGGGGTGAGAAGCAGAGAGGAGGTAATGCGAGGAGGACTTGGGTGCTTGCTGCTGGCATTCAAGATGGAGGAAGGGCCCAGGAGGCAAGGAATGTAGCAGCCTCCAGAAGCTGGGAAGGAAAGGCATTCTCCTGTAGAGCTTCTAAAAGGAATAAGTCCTGCCAACACCTTGTTTGTTTGTTTGTTTTGCAGTTTTTGGCCAGGGCTGGGTTTGAACCTGCCACCTCTGGCATATGGGGCTGGCACCCTACCCCTCTGAGCCACAGGCACTGCCCTGCCAAAAGATGCTTGATTTTGGCCCCATGAGATTTAATTTATACTTCTGACCTCCAGAACTGTAAGATAATAAAGTTAAGCCACCAATTCTGTAGTTAATTGTTAGCGATGGAAAACTAATATATTGCCTGACTCTTAGGCAGGCGTCTTTTGTGGGAGACTGGGCAAAAGAAAAGGAAGGTGTGACCCAGTGCCACACGTGACGTTGCAGAATTTTGGTTCCATTTGCCATGATGAGTTCAAAGACAGAAACCAGCAGATAACAAGCAAGGACTGCACATCTTCCCATTTGTGCAGCCACAGCAGGAAGTGGGATCAGCACTGGTGGCCGAGCTGTGGACAGTTTACCACCTGAGGTTTACTTGGCTTGTGTCTATCTTCCCTTTGCTAGAGTGTAGACTTTGTCAGGTTCACTGCTAAAGCCTCAATGCTTGAAAGAATTCCTGGGTCATACTAAGTGCTCAATAATTGCTTGTTGACAAATTCATTTATTCAACAAATTTTTGATAAGAGTAACTTAGAAAATAAGTTGGGAAGAGATTTTGATCTGTTTTGTGAGCTGCTGAGTTTCTGTGCATGGAGCCATCCATACCTGGCTCTCTGTACACACGTATTGAATGGGTGAAGGAATGATTTAAAGAACAAAACACAAAGGCCCTGCTCTTGAGTCCGAAATCTAGTGGATTTTGGTTTTTGGATTTATCAATATAGACACTTGTGCTAAAATTAAATTTTCTTTCTTCCACCCAAATCTTCAGTAACTGGGAATGATTAGGCAAGTCAATGTGTTCGTTGCAGGGTGGGGAGGGGAAGGCATGAAGAAGGGCTGGGGGAATGAGATGGAGTTCCTAAGGGCATTGTATTTTTTACAGATAATATGAGCATTTCCCCTTAGTCAAACAGTATTTTCTGAACCAATTTTTATTTTTTATCTTATACATGGGTATATGTTGTAGTATATGTGCTATAGTTTGACTACCCTGCATATATATTGTAGTATATGTACAGTAGTTTGACAACCCTGTGTATATATTGTAGTATATGTGCAGTAGTCTGACTACCCTGTGTATATATTGTAGTATATGTGCAGTAGTCTGATGACCCTGCGTATATATTGTAGTATATGTGCAGTAG
>NW_003852423.1:9552332-9552719 GCF_000181295.1 Otolemur garnettii
TATGTGCAGTAGTTTGACTACCCTGCGTATATATTGTAGAATATGTGCAGTAGTCTGACTACCCTGTGTATATATTGTAGTATATGTGCAGTAGTTCGACGACCCTGCGTATATATTGTAGTATATGTGCAGTAGTTTGACTACCCTGCATATATATTGTAGTATATGTGCAGTAGTTTGACGACCCTGAGTATATATTGTAGTATATGTGCAGTAGTTTGACTACCCTGCATATATATTGTAGTATATGTGCAGTAGTTTGACTACCCTGCATATATATTGTAGTATATGTGCAGTAGTTTGACGACCCTGCGTATATATTGTAGTATATGTGCAGTAGTTTGACGACCCTGAGTATATATTGTAGTATATGTGCAGTAGTCTGAC
>NW_003852423.1:9553207-9573404 GCF_000181295.1 Otolemur garnettii
TATATATTGTAGTATATGTGCAGTAGTCTGACGACCCTGAGTATATATTGTAGTATATGTGCAGTAGTTTGACGACCCTGCATGCTCATTGTTAAGTGTTCTAAAGCAACAGATCCCTCTTTTCCCCAGTTACACTCCAACCACTGCTAACAGTTGGGTCTATATTTCCCTCTCGTCAAATAGCCTAGGAGATGCCTTGTTTTCAGAACGGCTTACAATAAGTATAGGCCTAGACCTTGATATGATTCAAAATCGCTGAGAAAACAGCTTACAAACACATGCTAAAAATAACGTGGAAGACAACTGTGTAACAGAAATCCCGAGATGGGAAAGATTGTTTTGGAAATTGCTGCAATTTGCACAATAGCTAGTTTTCCCAGGCTGTATGTTTTTGTTCCTTTACATTTTTTTAAATCTCTTAAAATTATCAGGAGCCTCGAGTCTGTTTGCCTGGGAATTAACAAACTTCTATTACTGTCAACAATCAAAAAACATAAACCTTTTCTGATGTTTGCAGAAAGATACTTTTGTGAAAAATTGAATAGAGTACTTTAGAAAACTTTGGGTTTGTAGCAATATGGGGCAGTGAGGTTATCTGTTACTACTCAGTTATCAGTTACTAACTCTCACTTGTGATTGACATCAGACCTTTCCAGAAGGAAGACACATTCACACATCAGGGCTGACACCCCGTCAATGATCTGATAGCTGTCCTGGAACTTCTCTCTCACTCTTACATTCCCTTCTAATATTGTCTTGGCCTGACATTTAAAGGCTAGGATTATACTATAATAATATTTCATGTTTATATAGCTCTTAACAGTTTACAAAGCAATTTCCCACCAGTTTTCTTATTGGATCTATGAACTTTTTTCAAGAGATGTGCTACTGCTGTTGTGCTGGCTATTGACTCCCATTTCTTAGATGAGGAAACTGAGGCTCAGTTATGCTCAAGATCATATGGTCAGTTAGTCGCAGGACTTCTGCCTTCATATCTCTTGCCTTTTCCTCAAAGCAATGTTGACTCCCAGATAAGAAACATCAGCTGCTAACTTCTTGTCATTGTCATCAAAACCTTCATCAACTTATTGGGGAAAAAAATAGATGCTTTTTTTCATTGCATTTTGTTCGTGCAACAAATACAAAGTAGAAAATGTACCTCTGAAGTGTCCCCTAAGATGGAAAATGAACCTTCTGAGGGGATTCACTAAGATGCTCATGGGGAATCTCTGACTTTTCTACTGCACTGGTGGGGGTCCTGATTCACAACTTCCACATGAATCCAGGGCAAGGAATTCCAATTTTGCCCAACAAAGCAGAGGCCTCCATGGCATGTTCACCAACACCCCTCACCTCAGTTTCACTCCTCCCCTAGCCTGCGGTCTCATGTCCATACTTCCCTTGCAGCAGGCTGGGACAGCAGACGGTAGGATTGACACTATTGGAGCCTTCCAAGACTCTATGGAGTTTAACAACAGGTATAGGAAGTTGGGAAGTTCAAGGGTAGGACTCTCAGGACTTCCTGCCAGGTGTGCCATGCTTCCAGTGGTCTAGCCCTTTAGCTCCCTTCTTGTACCTGATCGGAAGCAGAGCTTTATGGGAAGGCCTTCACTGAACAAGCAGAAGATGCAGGTTGGGGGTGGAGAGCTAAGTTTGAATCCTGCCTCTGCCACCTAACAGCTACAAGTCTCCTAACCTCTGAGACTCTTTCTTATCATGGAAGTGAAATGGAGTACGAGTATCTGCCATTCCTGGTATACACACATATAAGGTTGTTAGAACAACTCATTGAGAAAAAGATTATGAAAGCATTATAAAAATTATGAAACACGAAAAAATCCACACACATCTGTTGGTTTTTCTTCTTGGTGGTTTGCCTTCCAGAAGGAAATCTCTGCCCATAAAAATTCCACAGTAAGGGGACATTGACACAAATGCCTTAATAGAAACATTGCTTGACCTTATCATCCATGTGTCACTTTCATACCCTTTCCAGTGAATTTCTTTCTCCTCCCTTTCCTCTGTGCTTACTTGATTCCTCTTCTGGATGACTTATCTTAGTACCAAGTTTTTGTCCTCCTTCCCAAGTAGTCCAGTTTAAAGAGAACTTAAGAGAGACCCATTTAGTGGATGGGAAAGTACTTACAGCGTGAAAATGAAGTTTCCCTTCTGTTCCTACCAACTGTAGCAGCTCTGCTCAGACTGGTACTCTGAGAATTAACAAAGTTGGGGTTTCATGTCAGCAACTGGGAGGTTATCCCCTAATATATACTTTCTCTTCTATGGTAACAAAAAGATAAACAACTCAATTAAAAAGCGGGCAAAGAATTTGAATAGACATTTGTTTCTTCAAAGAAGTTATGCAAATGGCCGACAAGCACACAAAAAGATGGTCAACATCATTAGTCATTAGGTAAATGCAGATCAAAACCACAGGGAGATGCCATTTCATACCCACTAGGATGGCTATAATTATGAAGAAAAAGAACAGGAGCAGTTCTTAGCTGGAGGATGTAGAGAAATCAGAATCCTTTTACACTGATGGTAGGAATGTAAACGACTCAGCTGCTGTGGAAACATTTGATAGTTTCTCAAAAAGTTAAGCATGGAATCACCACGTGATCCAGCAATTCCACTCCTGGGGATATATCCAGAAGAATTAAAAACAAGTACTCAAACAAATGCATTCATTCACCGCAGCATCATTCACAATCGCCAAAAGCTGGAAACAATTCAAATGTCCCTCAATGGATGAATGGATAAAGACACGGTGGTATCTACATACAATAGAATATTACTCAGCAGTAAAAAGGGTCAAAGTACTGATTATGCTTTCACATGGCCAAGCCTCAAAAGCATTATGCTGGCTGGGCGCCAGGCTCACATCTATAATTTCAGCACTTTGGGAGGCTGAGGTGGGAGGATCTCTTGAGACCAGCCTGAGCAAGACAGTGAGATCCCTTCTCTTAAAAAAAAAAATTATCTGGGCATAGTACCAGGCACCTGTAGTCTCAGTTGCTTAGGAGGCTGAGGCAGGAGCATCCCCTAAGCTCAGGAGTTTGAGGCTGCAATGAGCCTCCAGCTGGGTTACAATATGAGACATCTTCTCAAGAAAAGAAAAAAAAGAAAAAAGAGAAAAAGGAAAAGAAAAAAAAAGAAATATCCAGAATAAGTAAATCCATAGAGGCAGAAAGAGGTTAGTGGTTGCCGGGAACCAGGGGGAGCTAGAGATGGGGAGTAACTGCTTAATGAGTATCACGTTTCCTTTTGAGTTGATTAAAATGTTGTGGTTGCACAACATTTCAAATGTACTAAATGCCACTGGATGGTTCACTTTAAAATTAGAATGGTTAGGCTCAGCTCCTGTAGCATAGTGGTTACAGCGACAGCTGTATACACTGAGGCTGGTGGGTTCAAAATGGGCCCGGACCACCTAAAACAACAATGACAACTGCAACAAAAAATAGCCGGGCATTGTGGTGGCTAAGGCAAGAGAAACGCTTAAGCCCAAGAGTTTGAGGTTACTGTGAACTGTGACACCCCGGCACTCTACTGAGGGCGATATAGTGAGACTCTGTCTCAAAAAAAAGAAAGAAAGAAAGAAAGAAATATATATATATAATTAAAATGGTTAATTTTATGTTACATGATTATGTTATTTTATGTTATGTGAATTTCACCTCAGTTTAAAAAAAAAACAAAAACAAAAATCCGTGGATCCCCAAAACAACAGTAGGGTTATTTGTTTCCAGAAAATTCTCCAGCAGTGCAGGGGTCTGCTAGAAACAAACCTGAGCCACCTGAGCAGCTAGGCCACTAATGACTCCTCTCCTTCCCTGGAAGCAAACGTTCTTCTTCCTCCTTGTCCTGCTCCTCCCAGCCATTCATTAGGCTCCAACCTGCTATGCGTCAGGCAGCATTAGTTGTACCAGTATCCAGGAGACTGGAGCACCCTTGCTCTTCCTGATTCCTTATTTATTATGCTAATGAGAACATAACCAAGGTTCTGAGGCAGCAACTCTGGGGTGGATATTTGGGCTGTCTGTATTCCTTGGCAGGTGGTCTCCACCAAGTGCGGTGGAGGGCGCCCCTGCCAAGAAGTCTGATTTCAAACCCAACTTTCTCCCACACTCCTGCTTTATATTCTTGAGAAAGTCAGTTATCCAGAGGCTGAGTTTTCTCACCTTAAAATGGGACTAAATAAGATTTTCTCTAATTAGTTTCAATATCCAAAACCTGATTGCTTTGTAACATCTCTCTCACTTGCAACCACCTGATCTGAGCTGCTAGTCATCTTCTCCTTGGTAAATGCAATCAGTGGCTTCCCCACTGGCGCCCTCCTCCCAGCCTACTGTGACACTGCCATAACACCTTTCAAACGAAGTCACATTGCATCATTCCCCTGTTTAAAACCCTCCAGAGCTCTCATCTCACTCAGGGTAGAAGCCCAGTCCTTACAGAGGCCTTCAAGGTCCTATGTGACAGGCTGATCTCCCCTCCTACCACCAGCCCCCTCACTCAGGCCGCTCTCAGCCCCATGGTCTCTTTTCTGTTCCAGCCTCAGGGTCTTCGCACTTGCTGTTCCAACATGAACTGTTTTCCCTGCCCTCACCTCCTCCAGGTCTCTACTCAGGTCTTCTGCCCCTGGCATTCTCTGTTCCCCTTCCTCACTTAGTTTCTGTCATCCATTGAATTGTGGTTAATATCATTCAACATTCAACACCAAGCAAACAGAGTTTTATTTATGTGTTTATTCTCTCTCTCCCCCTAAAATGTTAAGTTTCACAAGATGGTTTTTTTCTTCAACACTATCTTCAAAGTGCCTAGAATAGTTCCTGGCACACAGTAGGTGGTCTACAAATAATAACCAAATGAATAAATGAGTTGCTTTGAAGATCCAAGACGATGGGTGTGAAAGTGCTATACAAACTTACAGTGCTTTAGTCTTCATATCAAAATGAAGTTTACCTCAATCCACCAAGGCCTACTCTGGTAGAATTTACGATATTTGGGGAAAATAAATAACAAAAAATTAAAATTTTCACTCTTCAGAAAATTGCCCTAAGCCCCAAAGGATATTTCAGGATCTGATAGAGCCTCTGTTTGCAGACTCTGATCCCCAAATGCTGCTGTTTAGCAATCTTCCCAGGACTCATTTCAACAACCTTAGCAGAAGGGACTTCAGATGAACAGGTTTCTGATGGGTGTGAGTCCGAGGTGTTTGGGTATTTCATAGCTGGTGTGGGATTTTATGGACATATCAAATTGGCTTTTTATTTGCTCCCACTAAATTAAATTAGGAATGAAAGTAATTTGGTTCAATGAAAATTAAAAAAAAAAACCTAAACTCAGAGTTGGGGGTGGGGAAAGGCCAAATCACATAGAGGTCAGGACTGCCAGGAAGGTTCCTTCTTAAAGTCTTATAAATAGAAGGTAATTTCTAAATGTCAAGGGTTTCTCGGCTCAATTAAAATTATTTGTAGCACAAACGGTTGAGACCAGGGAGTGCTTTAAGCCACGGAAATGCAGTAACAAGAATAATAAGCAAGTAGGTTATTGTTGTTCAGGAGAAGCCTTATTTAAATGTTGAAGAATTTCAATCACGTCAGATGCCAGAAAGAGCCAGTTACAGAGGAAGGAAAGCTGTTGTCCTTCTGACTCCTTTTCTCCCGCTTCCACTTACAAATAGGAAACAGCCCAGAACCATTTTGCAATTGAAACAACTTCATTTCCCATGTCCATTTGGAAGAAAGAGCCATAACTCAGCTAATGTGCGTTTAGGACAGATTGGGGAATGGCTGTGATGCTGCAGCCCGGAGCTCAGAACATATAACTTCTTTCTAAATGTGTTTTGGACTCTGTGGCTGTCATCTACTAAAGGATGAATTCTGCAAATATTACGAACTTATCCATTTGGGAAGCAAAAACAAATATCTGATAGACTCGGCTTTTGTCATAGATAAATAGTTCTTTACATAGCAAGCCCAGGAGTGTTCGGTGCAAGCTCACGATGTCCAATGAAGTGTCAATCCAAGCCAGAGGCATTATCATTTATTGTCAACATAGACTGTCATCATTTAGGGCCATAATCAGAAAAATCACTGATGATTGATACTGACGGCAATGATGATTACTCTTGCAATAAGTTTAATTAAAATAATGAAGTGCTACCGCATGTGACTTAGTCCTGGCACGGGCAGGGTAGCGCGTCCACACTGCTCGGAAGTCACCAGGCAGCATGGGGTTCATATTTCACTCCTGACACACCTGGGGAGCCCCAGAGGTACTGTGTGTGATTCTCACGGTCCCCTCCCTTCTCTCTGAGGTCCACAGTTCCTCATTCCTCCTGTACACGTAATTGCTAGAGTCAGTGCAATGACCGGAGGTCTGCTGGTGACTGGTTTCAGCTGTAAATCCTGCCCAGCAGATGCTTGGTGCCGTCTCCTGGTCAGCCTTCCTGTGGAGCTGCTTACTAAACTCTGCGACCATGGCCATTTAAGCTAGGTGCTTCCCCTCCACTGGTACCCTACCCAGTCAAAGGCGAGGGAAACCCCACAGGGGGAAACATGTCTGACCTCCTGGAATACCAGCTTAGAAATCTGACCCTTAGTTGGCCTATATCACATGGGTTCATTTTTCTTCCCAGACCTACTTGCTGCTTACTTTTCCTCTGTTCCCTCAGCACCTGGAGTGTAGGGGAGAGAGGAGGAGAAAAAATAAAAAGCTTTGAGGGATTTTTAAACCACCCAGAAAGCCAGCCTCAAACCCAGCCCTGCGACCACTTCACATAATTGGTGAGAGCCTTAAAAACACAAACAGCCCTCATCCACCACGGGAAGATCAAAGGAACATTTACCCACTCACTTAACTCAGAAAAAATAAAACACCCAGCGCAAATTGTGGGCTTTTAACTATCTTGTGGGACCAAGAACCTAATCAGAGTGCAGAGGACTATAAACATCTAGGAAGAGAAGCAGACAGTCATTAAAATTTGATTATGAGACTAGCAGCTCTGATCGGGCTTTGTGGGCTCATAGAAGAAAAATCCCGGACTGACAGACCAGCTCCCCTGCAGAGGGTCCTGGGTGAGAGAGTGGGGAGAGTGAGCAAAAGCAGCCTGGAACATCTTTCCTTCACATGTGCAATAACCTGGCACAGGCCCTTGCCACTTGCCTCCAGTCGAGAGAAAAGTTGGCCTCAGCAGTTCATGGATATCCCCCCTCCTGCTTGCTCATGGAGCTCTCACTGTGTGCTCCTCTTAGAAAAATGCACTTCGCTTTTCATAGCAACATCTCTGGCTACTAAGAACAGGGGTCTGTTTCACCTGTTTCATTCATTCATTCACTCACCAAATAGTTCTTGAGCATCTGCCAGCCCAGACTCTGTTCAGCATGCTCAGATTGTGACAAAGAGCACAACAAAGCTCCTTGCCCTGACACACCTGAGGACGTGCTTCCGGGGAAAAACTAGGATTGGAATCAGGACAAGTTACTAAAAGGAGAGAGGGGCAGGACAAGCATTTCTGGGATGCCAGCCTGTGACAGGCACAGGGTGGGCTGCTGCCCCAGTGTCCTCTCTTTAAACAGCCCCTTCTATTGACATTCATCTGACTGTACCAAGTTATGAAATCAAAGGCACATTTTCTGAGGCCACTACTTGGACACCTGTTTAGAGACAGAAATCTAAGACAGAAATCCAAAGTCCTCCCCAGAGTCTAACTGACTCAAAGGACTTTCTCTCAGATTAAGGTCTTGCCTGAAGCAAAGCAAAAACACATTTTGTAGGCCCCCACCTCTAGTTTATTAATTATTCTATTAACTTTATTATGCTTGACACTATGAACATTTTGGGTTGCCCGATTCCCGTGTGGTGTAGGCTGTTTGGCAGCAGCACCCCGGGCCTCTACCTACTAGACGCCAGTGTCCTCCCCAGTTGTGACAACCAAAAATCTCCAGACTTTGCCCTAAGGGCTGTTGAGAACCAGTGACCTAATGTGAACTGAATTAATCTGGAAAATACATGTATTTAAGAGAAACTCAGCAAAGCCTCAGCACTGACCCAGCACCACTTATGCAGCCACTCTGCGGGGGGCCCTCCCATGTGTCAGGGGCACAATGATGAGACCCGGGCTGAGATCCGTGACAGAACCTCCTCTTTGGCCTCCCTGCCACCAGTCTGCCCCTGCAGCAGCCTGTCCACCCCCCACACAGCTTCCATAGACGCTGCTGTCACTGCTCTCTTTAAAAACCCTCAATAGCCTTACAGAATAAAATCCAAATGCCCATGATGACAGCCCAGACCTTTCACAGTTTGGCCTCAGCTACCTGGCTGGCCCCATCTCCCACAGTGCCTCTAACCCGATAATCCAGTCCCTTCCCCTTCGGTTTGTGTCCCAAACAGGATCATGACCCCCTCTTGCCCTGATCACCAACCCTGCTCTGGCTCTAGTTCCTCACTTTTAAGTAGAAAAAGCTCACTTAGCCTTTAGAACCTGTCCAATTCCATCTCTTCAGTTGACTTTCCCAACATTCCCCTCAACACTTTCAAAACAAATGGCTTCTGGAACCATCTCATAGCCCTGGATCACATGTCTGGTACTGCACGGTATCTCAGCTTCCATCCAACGGTGTTTGTTGAGCACCTGCTGTATGTGTGGCATTCTACTAGACCTGAGGAGGGAGATGTGAATGAACACAACAAAAAGATTTGTCTTCCCTCAGCTTACTTTCTAGACACAGAACTCAAAAACAATGAAACATATTCCTGGTGGTCATGGTCCTAGGGGTTACCTAGTTATGGGACTAGACATGAGCTCGGCCCAGCCCTTGCTTTCAAGAAGCTTATGGCTGTGGGGACATGGTGAAGTGAGGGGTATGAAAGGAGAGGGTAGAAGTGGGGCTGCAGGAAGAGGAGCATTTAAATACCATACCTAAGTGTTAGGAGTCCAAGTGTTGGGAGCAGCATGAAACCTGCTAACTTCCTGAAATCTTGTGCTCCTCAAGTGGGACTTCCTCTTGGAGAGAGAGCTAAAGAAACTAAAAAACACCCTCATCCTTAGCAGGATAGACCTCATTTGCACATAAGGTCAGACAAATTTGCATAATACAACCTGCTATGAACCAAATGTTTGTATCCACTTCTCACAAGTTTATCTGTTGAAATACTAACCCCTAATGTGATGGTTATAGGAGGTGGGGTTTTTGAGAGGTAATTAGGTCCTAACAGTGGAGCCCTTATGGATGAGATTAGCACTCTCATAAGTGTTCTCAAACCCTTCCACCATGTGAGCACACAGCAAGAACATGTCACCCAAGACACAGTGAACAGGGCCTCACCAGACCCTGAAACTGCCTTGATCTTGGACTTCCCAGCCTCCAGAACTGTGAGAAATAAATTTCTGTTGTTTATAAGCTCAGTTCATAGAATTTTACTGTAGTAGTCCACATGGGCTAGACACCACCCTCAAGGGAATACCCAGGAGTAATAAGGCTGTCTCTCATGCCCTGCTCCAAAACAAGAGATAACAAGTAGAAAGCCAGAAATCATCCCAAGAAGTCAACATTAAATTGACATAGAGACCATGTGGGTCTTCACTTGCCCTATTTTCCATGATTTGTCTGAATTTTCTCACACCTCTCCTTCCTGCCAAGACTGCAGGGATGGTTGTCTTTCATTTCCCTGAAATAGTTAAATCTTTGCAACCAAGGTTCAAAACAGGAGGTTTAAACTGGGGGTCAGCTCACTCTGCATGTAGGTCATTTAAAAGCTCAATCTCATCTTTGAAATATAGATTAACCAGGAGAGTATGAGTTCAGCATTTCTATATAATGTTGTTTCATTGATCCCGCAGGCCAACTGGACATGGCTTCAGACAGATACCTAAAAATTAGTTTTAAAACTTACCCATCTTTTAATATTTTATAACTTGTCAGAAAATCAATTATGGACTCTGCCCCCTTTCAACGCTTCGTTTCATAGGAGCTGATGTTTAACCAAAGCAAGGTTCTTTCCTCTCCTTTACAAAAAGCAATGGACAAGCTCAGAGTAAATGATGACTTCAGGGAAATTCTTGGATTTATAAAGATTTAGGGATGGATTGAATAGTTTTGACCTGCCAAACCCATAGCTTGGATTTCTCTCTTTTCTGCAAAAGCTTCCCAAAACCTTGGGAAAGATCAGGGGTCCAGAGTTTACCACTGTGGGAACCCAGCCATAATTCGAACTTGTCAAATATCTTTTTTTTACTTTCAAATAAGCAATTTTTATTTAGTGATGGTAAACTTATCAACATCTAAAACTCAGTTTGTGTTTATCTTTACAAACTTGTCAAATATCTTGATACGTTTCTTTGAGTCCAGTGAATCACAAAGGGCTTTCTCTAAAACCTACCCTTCCTTTTATGCACACACATGCACATGGAGCATAATCTTTCAGGTCAAACAAATATTTCTTTACTTTTGGGGAGGCTGTACAGGAGCATTTAAAGGGAAAAAAAGACTAGGAGATGTGCCAGAGCGATTATTTTCTTCTTTGTTTTTTCTGTATTTTATAAAATTTCTAAGATGAACTTACATTAATTTTGTAAGAAAAAATAAAGTTTTTTTTTTTAAATAAGAACTTAGGTATAGTCACACTTACATAACACTAAGAATCTATAGTGAAAGTAGAGTTAATTTCAACATCAGATTAACAGTAAAAATTGCAACTTCCATAGCACACATGCCCCAGTCCCTTCTGAATGGCCATGTTCATCAAAATGAACTATAGTTTGTCCCATGAAGATAGGTAGATGAAGCATTCCTGCAATGTTGTGAGGAAGAAGGAAGGAGAGAAGAGGAAAAGAAGAAAGGGAGGAGAAAGAGAGAAATCCTGGGCCAGAATGAAAGGGGAGATGCAGAGTCAAGTGAGATGGCTATTAAACTGAAAAAGTGCCAGTTCAGCGTGGGGAGATTCTAGCCACCTCACCCCATGTTTATTGCAGTCGGTAGCAGCAGTAGCACAATACCTTTCACCCCTAGTCATATCCACGGCAGGACTGCACTTTAAATGCAAGTAAAACACTTGCTATCTTTATTATGCTGACATTTGATAACCAGAAGAGGCTTAGGAGAAAGACATGCACAAGTAGCTGCCTTTGGTATTTTGGCCACAGCTTCTAAAATAGAGACACCAGTTACTTGCCTCTCTTTATGCTTTTGAATAAATTGGTAGCCTGAAAACCAGCAGTCTAGCCTCCAGCTGGTTTCCCAGGCCTCTCAGGGGCTAGGGAGCTGGGGGAAGTCTTGGGAAGAAGGTAATGCATTTTGCCTGGGGCACCAGGAAAGTCGAGCTACTGCTTGTCACAGGCACAGTGGTACGGGATGCCCTGCACAAATCAAATGAACTTAGAAACTCAGTACGATTGAGTCTACCAGACAGATTTACAAAGAATATGCCTAATTTCTGCTTTCTGCCTACTTGCCTGGTTGGTTCTGAGGACTCAAGTTATTTATTCCTTATTGCATTTGCCAAATTTGCCAAGCCCCCGAAATGCATCACTAGGCAAATTAACCCAGTCTGTGTTTTCCACCAAATGGAAGGACCATTATTATTATTTCTTATGTCTTATTCCCACTAGGCAATAACATTTTACTTTGGATAGTGGGAAATGTCTAGACATCCTACTTATTATTTACAAAGGTGTCATAACGTAGGCCTCAATCTCAAATCCACCTCTCACTAGCAGTGGTACCTTGGACAAGTTCATTTCCTTGTCAGTATCTCAGTTTCCTACCTCTAAAATGCAGAAGGTAGTCTAGTACCTCTCTCCTGGAGTTGCTTGGAGGATCGTCCATGTTAATGAACACAAAGCATTTAGAACAGTGCCCAGCACGGGCTCAGTGCTCTTTGTTCACTATTGTTATTTCAATCACGCACATGTATTTTGAGTCCTTGTTATATGCTGAGCACTGTCATGGACACCAGGAGGAGGAAAGTGAGGATGTCTTTGGAGCTTGTATTCCAGTGGAGTAAAAAAGTCATTACGGAAATAACGGCCGCTAATATTTCTTGGGGTTATAAAATGCATAGCCTTATTCAATCTTCATACTAATCCTTAGAGGTAGGTAAGAGTATTATTTCCTAGAAGAGGAATCCACAGACTTAAAGGGGTTAGATAACTTGATCACACAACGCAGCTGGTGAGCAGCAGCGCTAGGGCTGAAATGAGCCAACAGGACCCCAGTGTTCTTAGTTTCAACTGCGTCTTTCACTCTAGTGGGATATGAGCTATATTTAAATAACCACTCTGGTTCTAGAGAGCAACACGTCCACTTTCTCCTTCCACAGTATTCTCAAAGAATCTTTACCCTGCCTCCCATTTCTTTTCTGCCAGGCACTGAGATTTTTGATGGCTGTTCATTGAACATGATAAACTCAACCACCCAGTGTAAAACATTTTACCTGCTAGTGGGAGGAACAACTCAGCATTTGGAAGAGCATTTAACATTGTGCTGTGTTGGCCTCCATGCTGGGAAACAAGCGCATATCTGGGGCCCATCCTGAGCCAATCACTGGAGAATGGTTTAATTGGTTAATCATATAAATTACAATCACTTAATCATTTTAAGCACCATCAGCCAATTAGCTCAGAGTTATGGGCTCTGAGGTAACAGTTATGCAAATGTTTGTTCCACTGCAGGCTATTAACAGCCATATTTTCTCTATCAAGATGACAGAGACTGATAGGTGGGGGAAGAAAAGGAAAGAGAGCATTTGTTTAGTTTAAACTTCTTTCCTGTTGGGCTATAAAGAAGCATTCAACGGGGAGAAGCATCCCTGGGTGATTTCTTTATCTTGCTCTATGTGAGTCTGTGAGTGGATTAGAGAGACGGCCCTAGGGAGTGCAGGAAGGACCAGCTAAGAAACTGCAGAGGTGGGACCACACCTATGGAGCATATTGCAAGGGCACATGTCAAACCTACTAAGTATAGAATATGAATGTCTTAACGCAATAATTAAGTAAATGAGGTGAAACCCTATATTAGCCAATTTGATCTACGCATTCCAAATTGTATATAAAATCAGCACATCGTACCCCATAAATGCATTAATGTATACATGATCTATGTATATGAGACTTAATGAAAAGAAACTGCAGAGAGCACCTACTGTGTGGGGACTCAGCCTGCTCCTGCTGAAAGCACGGGCTTCCACCGGTGTGCTCAGTCACGTTGCAGATAAGGAAACTGCGGACATGACTTTGACGGCTGCCTTTTTTCCACTAAGCAACAGTGTGTCCACTAACAATTCAGGAGGATTAGATCAAGTTCAGACAGAGTATCTCCATGAACAGTAGTAATTACTATACAATAACAATGAACAATAGGCGAATAATAATTACTACACAATAACAATGAAGAATATAGAGTAGCTCTGGAAAGTAAGAAAGGCCAGGATGGTTCCAGAAACCACTGGTAATGAGAGAGTAGATGTGATCCACGAGCTGTCAGTCCCTGGTGTATGGCCAGGCACGTGATAGCTGTTCAGCAAACACTTGGGAATGAATGAATGATTAGTGGCCAAATGTGAACCCAGGAACCAGAGAAATGGAAGAATTCCAGTCTGTTTAACGTAACTGTCTCTGCAAACACGCGTGTGCTCATACACATGAGGCAGCTGGCCCTTGTGGGGCAGCCCTCCATGGGCTCGGATTGCCCGTAATATCTAGTACCATAGAACTTTCCATTGGGCAGTCAGCTGTGTAGATGGGCTCATTTGCTAGCTGTCAGCTGTAATGTTTGCCAGGGCTCTGGTGGTAAAGAACAACCAGAATTTCAAAAATAGAATTAATTTTGTCAGGAATATGTAGGCAATGATGTGGTCTAGTGGTCCCCCATCCCACATCACTTTGCGACTATGGAATTGGGGTCTTTCCCTGAGGAATACCTTAACTCTCTTTGAGACCTCACCTGCCTTGTCTGCTTAATTAAACCTAGAATTGGGCTTAGACACTCCTTCCCATTGCCCGAACACATAACACGAACATGTACGTGAAACACGTGAAATTTGTTCCCACATTTCATTCATTTATTGAGTAACACATATTGGACTTTTCTCCCGTGCCAGAAGTCACACAAGGGACTAGGCAAACAGCACAGAACCCAGCACGATACTCGTCATCGGATGACAGAGTTTTGTTGAATGCACAGAGGAGAGAGAGATTCTTGAAGGCTGACATGACCATGGAGAAGTTCCTGAAAGAGGAGGGGACCCCCACCACAAAATTATTTTCGTGGCTACTTCATAACTGTAATTTTGCTACTGTTATGAATTGTAATGTAAATATCTGATAGGCAGGATGTATTTTCATTGTTACAAAGGGGTCGCGACCCACAGGTTGAGAAATGGGATAGACAAAGAGAGGAAGGTGGGGAACTTCAAGGAGAAAACTTGATTTGGCATCACAATTTGTGCTCTATATACATCTGGAATAATCCACATTAGTAGTGTAGTGACAGTTATTTTTTTAAGGCTGTCTATTTGCCAATTTAGGAGTTTTAATTGCCTTGAAGAAGTTACAAGCCTTATTTTATCTTGTTTACCTATGGCCCAGAGGGGCCACGCCCACAGGCTGTGGGGAAAGTCCAGGGTAGCTTCCTGTTTGACCTGTGCCAAGGCCATTTCTCCTCTCCCTGGCCTTGCACTTTCTTCCGCAAACAGGGAAAATGATATTGACCTAACTCCACCACTGTGGTGAGGAAAAACTGATTAAAAAAAATAAATAAATATATATATATATAGTAACACACTTCAGAGAGTGAGGAACCACCAGGGGGAAAGCCGAACAGTGAGTAGGCTGAGACACAGAAAAAATGGGTGGAAATAGAAAATTGGACTCAAATCATATAAAGAGGTTTTAAAGATTTCTTCCTTCAGCATTTACAACACTCTCTTATTGACTTTAGATTTTTTTTCTTGCACTTAATTAGTCAAAAGCCAGGCTAACACTCTTTAAAATCCTTTTACAGGTCAGACGCTAGCCAGAGTCCACAGTCCTGAGGACAGAGCTGTTGGACCACTCCCGGGTTTGAGTTTTTTCTCTTTTAGTTTTCATATATACTCAGCTTGCAGTCTACTTATTTTCCCTGGTAAATTAGAGGTCATTTTGTTTATGGATTTTTCCCCCACCTTCTGCCCCATAGTAAGTTCCTTACTATCTGGGGGGTTTGCTTAATGAGGATGTCTTGGCATGACATCTCTCTTAAGAGACCTTATACCATGAGAATAGCAAGTTCAAAACCACATCTGACTCCAGCACCTACCAGATGTGGTCAGTCTCTATGCCCAGTTGGTTCAAATTCCTCTCATCTCTCATGGTTCAGAGCGGACTTGAACCTTTTCCTGGGCATTCACTATACTCTGAGTCTGGCTTGCCTTACATAATATACAATAGTTTGTGTCTTTGAGTTTCCCCATAAGTAAACACAGAGGCATGGATTCAAATGCAAATAATTTATTTGAGAGAGGAAGAGAAACCAGGAAGGCAGCCAGCGCAGGGTGCATAAGTAAGCCAGCTGTCGTGGCGGGTGACTGGAGCTGAGTCTAGGAAGTGGAGAAGGGCATAACTCATAATTAGCCCACCAGAGGGGCAAGCTTGTGAAGGAGGGTATTTGGACACCAATTCCTGTCTGTCATTGGTTGAAGGCCTCTGGAGGAGGGATTGCTAATTCTGTGCTGAGAACTTTCTATAGGTCCTGGCTGTTGGAAGTCGTCTGTGTTCCTGGGAGCACACTGAAATGGCAGGGTCTGTGGATGGGACAGGCAGAGTATCTGCTGCAGTTAGCGTTATAATGTTTGCTCTCTCTTGTCAAGGGTGCAAGTTAGAAGGTACTTCTGGAACACAGTGGCAGTGCGGGCTGAGATCAGGAGACTTCCTCCTTCCCCTAGCAGGGCAAGGTCATTTGGACTCATAGTTGGCAATGTGCTTTGAGTAATGCTGTAACCATGACTCAAGCATCTGAAAGGGCCTGGGAGTGCAGGCTTATAACATGATTACAAACTGTTATAACACAATCACATCTATTATTCATTACTTAAAAAATAAATGTTTCACTAATTTTTTGTTTTAGAAACTGGTAATTACTCATAAAAATAAATTATTTATGTTGATATGAAATAGGCTTAATATTGCTATTTTTAAATGATTTCAGCTTCATTTCAATAAAATGGGTTCCACACCTCCTTACAGAGTTCTTTTCCAAAACAGCCTTGTGAAGGGACTCCCCACCAGGAAGGGCACATGCTCAGAGCTCTTGGCTCTAGCTGCAAGTGAGATTAGAAAAAGTGAGTTCTAATTGTTACCTGGGGGAGATGGGACTCAATGCGTCACATTCTCCAAACACAGGAAGGTCGATGCTAAACACTCGCAAATGTCCTCCAGAGTAATTATTAGTATTCTCATTTTTTTCAGGTCAAAACCAAGGTTGAGGCCAGAGCTATCAGTGAGAAGCCATAACTCAAACTCAATGACTCTGACACGAGACTTCACTTCTGAACCCACATGTGGAGCCCAGAAATTCTTTACACTCCATGACATTTTCCCTGTCGTTTGGCTCACGGAGGTCTCAGAGATCCCAGGACTCAGAGGGAGAGGAAGTGCACTTTTTAAAAATATATTTTTTATTTTCCTTACATAACAAAAGTGAACTGCTCATTAGAGAAAATTTGAAAGCTATGGAAAAACACAAAAATAAAAATAGCTCTCTATGCCCCATTATGCATAAATAAACATTGTTAACATTTTAATATATTTCCCTCCAGACATTTTAAATCAGTTTTTCAAAACAAAAAATGGGTTCGTGCTGTACATGCTATTTTTTTTTAATTGAGACAGAGTCTCACTATGTCTCCCTCGGTAGAGTGCCATGGTGTCACAGCTCACAGCAACCTCAAACTCTTGGGCTTAAGCGATTCTCTTGCCTCAGCCTCCCAAGTAACTGGGACTATAGGAGCCCACAATACCTGGCTTTTTTTTTTTTTTTTTGCTGTAGTTGTCATTGTTGTTTAGGAGGCCTGGGCTCAGTTTGAACCCACCAGCCCTGATGTATGTGGCTGGCACCCTAACTACTGAGCTATGGGCGCTGAGCCTGTACATACTATTTTTAACCTTTGAAGCTTATATTTCAGGATTGTTTTTGCATGTTATTAAATATTTTCATTTTATTTTTAATTATAATAGGTACATAATAGTTGTATATATTTTGATGTTCAATATTCTTAATTTAGTGTCTACATAGTATTTCACTGAATGGAGGAAAATCACTTATGAAATGATGATACATTGCTTTAAAAATACATCCCATACGACTTCCGCTTTGATGGCCCTCTGTCCTCAAACTAAAGACATCAAAGTCAGTTTCTGCTGCATTTCTATAGAATATTCCTTCTCGATATCCACAGTGCCTGGCACATAATAGACAATCCAAAAGTACTTGGTTAGTGATGAAAAAAGTGAAATACTTTCCACATTAAGTATAAATTAGTCCAACTCAAGTGTCCCAAGTTTTGGGAGGTAAGGTGTAAAAAAGAAAAGGACATTTTGAAGTAAATTTCTGGGGGTTTGTGTTTGTCAGCCATCCAATTGTGACAGAAGTATACCCTGAGATGGCACAACTGATAGCAGTCACCTGCTTCTATTTCCCAGGACACAGAACGGGGCAGGCAGTGAATCTCAAGTAGAGCCATAAAGCTGAGAAACTCTGAAGGAATGAAGGAGCCAATATCGACTCCTGATTGAGGTTTTCAAGACAACTGAAACGTGGTGTTGCTGCCTATCAGGATAATGACTGAACACCAGGCCTCTGTCCCTCTCACAGGGGAAGAGTGAGAGGGAGAAACAAATGAGGAACAGATGAACAGAAAAATAATGTGGATATCTTCTTAAGTTTTGGCAAAAGCAGTTATTCATAAATTGCCAGCATCCAATAACCAAAAGACCCCATTCGCCTTTGGTTTGAAGAGAAAGTCTAATGAGTTTATTGCAGACTCAGGAAAGAGGCCCCAGAGGGTGGGCACCAGTGTGTCTTGGTTGTCCCCGCTCTCCTTGTGTCTACCACAGTACTTGGCATATCAAGCTCTCAGTAAACACCAGCTGAGGGAGTGAATGAAAGAGACATCCAGCCACTCTGCATTTTTGTGGTTTTCCATAGCTTTCAAATGCAGCCACTCTGCATCCCCCGAAAGAATCAATACGTTCATAAATGCACACCTTTGCATGTAAACCACTCAATTCAACATACCCAATAATAGCAGCTTCCCCTGACTGCAGTGAGCATGGGAAATACTTGGATAGGTGGGCACAGAACCTGCCTTTGAGGAACCCTCAACCATTCAGTGTATTATACCAGTGCTTCTCAGACTTTACCAGGTTTGAGAGTCCCCTGGGGATATTGTGAAAATGTGGCTTCAGCTTCAGCAGGTCTGGGAGGAAGACCTGAGATTCTGCATTTTTAACAAGCCTCCAAGTAGTGCCGATGTGCTAGGTCTGAGGCACTGCAAGGAACAAAGCCTTCTGGCCCTTCTAATTATAATATGGCAACTGGGAATATGGCTCTGTCAACAAACTGACTCATACCCTGATTCCCTTACCCTATGTGGACTTTGCCCTGATCTTATTATCCCCTGCGTTATTTGAGGCCCAGAATACACAAGTCTCAGCATAGATGACCTCAGGGGAGTCCGGATCACCTTACAGTTCTGCCGACGTGGAAAATACATAATGTTGGAAATCACCTGGATGCTTATGGGCGGTGAGGCACTTATATACCTTGCACTTATATACCTAAAGAAAGAAAGCCAGGGTCTCTTTCTTTCAACTGGACACAGTTGAAAGAAAGAAAGCCAGGGTCTCTTTCTTTCAACTGGACACAGTTGAACACATGCTCACTACCACATCTCACTGAGATATGTCATAAATCTGCAGGGTAATCACTTAAAATTTAAGTTCTTTCCCACTGAAAAGGATTCATACAGGATGTGAAACTTAGCAAAATGCAAAAGCTTTTTTTTCACATCATAAATGTGCTTCCTAAGCCACTAATAACTTTCAAATGATCTGTCACATTTTGCATAATTAAATTACAATCTCAACAGCAGTGAATTAATGTAGGAACAGTAAGAAAACATGAACAGAAGATAGAATATGGAGGGAAAATGTTTCTTGGTTAGTAAATTTTTCTGACATCAGGCTAAATACTACACACAAGTGAATGGGAGTTGAAGGAAATAAACTTACTAAAAAAAAAAAAATTTATAAGGCCCAACTAGAGTGGTCCAGGCTCATAAGAGATTACAGTCTTTTTATTATTATTATTAAATCATAGCTGTGTACATTAATGCAATTATGGGGTACAATGTGCTAGTTTTATATACAATTTGAAATACTTTCATCAAACTGGTTAACATAGCCTTCACCACATTATCTCAGTTGTTGTGTTAAGACATTTATATTCTACACTTAGTAGATTTAACATACCCTTGTAAAATGCACCATAGGTGTGGTCCTACCAATTACTCTCCCTCCACCCCACCCTTCCCCATCCTCTTTCCCCTTCATCTTGGGCTGTAGTTGGGTTATAGCTTTCATATGGAAGTGTGGGTGCTTATAAATTAGTTTCATAGTAGGGCTGAGTACTTTGGATACTTTTTCTTCCTTTCTTGAGATACTATACTAAGAAGAATATATTCCAGCTCCATCCATGTAAACATGAAAGAGGTAAAGTCTCTGTCTTTTTTAAGGCTGCATAATATTCCATGGTGTACATATACCACAATTTATTAATCCATTCATGGGTCAATGGGCACTTGGGCTTTTTCCATGACATAGCAATTATGAATTGGGCTGCAATAAACATTCTGGTGCAAATATCTTTGTTATAATGTGATTTTTGGTCTTCTGGGTATATACCTAGTAGAGGAATTGAAGGATCAAATGGCAGGTCTATTTTTGGACCCCTAAGCAATCTCCAAACATCTTTCCAAAAGGAACTTATTAGTTTGCACTCTCACCAGCAATGCAGAAGTGTTCCCTTGTCTCCACATCCATGCCAACATCTCTGGCTTTGGGATTTTGTGATGTGGGCTAATCTTACTGGAGTTAGATGATATCTCAAAGTAGTTTTGATTTGCATTTCTCTGATGATTAAGGATGATGAGCATT
>NW_003852423.1:9573705-9605507 GCF_000181295.1 Otolemur garnettii
TTCTCCTAGGCCAATTTCTTCAAGTGCTTTCCCTGCACTTTCTTCTAGTATTTTTATAGTTTCATGTCTTAAGTTTAAATATTTAATCCAGTGAGAATCTATCTTAGTTAATGGTGAAAGATGTGGGTCCAGTTTCAGTCTTCTACAGGTCGCCAGCCAGTTCACCCAGCACCATTTGTTAAATAGGGAGTCTTCCCCACTGAATGTTTTTAATTGGCTTATCAAAGAGCAAATGATGGCAAGTATCTGGGTTCATCTCTTGGTTCTCTATTCTGTTCCACACATCTACCTCTCTGTTTTTGTGCCAGTACCATGCTGTTTTGATCACTGTCAATTCATAGTATAGTCTGAGATCTGGTAGCATGATTCCTCCTGATTTTTTTTTTAAATTTCTGAATAATATCTTGGCTATTTGAGGTTTGTTCTGATTTCATATAAAATGAAGTATTATTTTTTTAAAGGTCTTTGAAGTATGACAGTGGAGCTTTATCAGGGAATGCATTAAATTGTATATTGCTTTGGGTAGTATGGACATTTTAACAATATTGATTCTTCCCAGCCATGAGCATGGTATGTTTTTCCATTTGTTAACATCTTCAGCTATTTCTTTTTTTAGAATTTCATAGTTTTCTTTATAGAGATCTTTCTTTCATGTCCTTTATTAGGTAAACTCCCAAATATTTCATCTTTTTTGGCACTACTGTAAAAGGAATAGAGTCCTTGACTTTTTTCAGCTTGACTATTGTTGGTATATATAAAAGCTACAGATTTGTGAGTATTGATTTTGTAACCTGAGACATTGCTGTATTCCTTGATCACTTCTAAAAGTTTTTTTTGTTTGTTTTTGCAGTTTTTGGCTGGGGCTGGGTTTGAACTCGCCACCTCCAGCATATGGGGCCAACGCCCTACTCCTCTGAGCCACAGGTACTGCCCCACTTCTAAGAGTTTTGTAGCTGAATTTCTGGGATTTTCCAGATATACAATCATATCATCTGTGAAGAGTGAAAGTTTGATCTCTTCTGACCCTATATGGATACCCTTGATCATCTTTTCTTCCCTAATTCTTCCCTTTTCTTCCCGTGATGGCTAAAACTTCCATTACAATGTTAAAAAGCAGTGGAGACAATGGGCAACCTTGCCTGGTTCCTGATCTGAGTGGAAATGATTTCAATTTAACTCCATTCAATACGATATTAGCTGTGGGTTTGCTGTAGATGGCCTCTATCAGTTTAAGAAATGTCCCTTCTATTCCTATTTTCTTAAGTGTTCTGATCATGAAAGGATGCTGGATATTATCAAAAGCTTTTTCTGCATCAATTGAGAGAATCATATGGTCTTTGTTTTTTATTTTGTTTACGTGCTGAATTATATTTATAGATTTAAGTATATTGAACCAGCCTTGAGACCCTGGGATAAAACCCACTTGGTCATGGTGTATAATTTGTTTGATATGTTGCTGGATTCTGTTTGCTAGGATCTTGTTGAATATTTTTGCATCAATATACATTAGTGATATTGGCCTATAATTTTCTTTTCTTGTTGGATCTTTTCCTGTTTTGGGGATCAAGGTGATGTTTGCTTTATAGAATGTGTTGGGTAGTATTCCTTCTTTTTCTATATTTTGGAAAAGGTTAAGTAATATAAGTACTAGTTACTCTTTAAAGGTTTGGTAGAATTCTGATGTGAAGCCATCTGGTCCCGGACTTTTCTTTTTGGAGAGATTTTGTATAGTTGATGCTATTTTAGAACTTGATATAGGCCTGTTCAACATTTCTACTTCATTGCAGCTAAGTCTAGAAAGATGGCATGCTTCTAAGTATTGGTCAATTTCTTTCAGATTTTTGTATTTCTGAGAACAGAGTTTCTTGTAATATTCATTAAGGATTTTTTGAATTTCTGAGAAGTCTGCTGTTATTTCATCTTTGTCATTTCTGATTGATGAAATTAGAGATTTTACTCTTTTATTCCTGGTTAGGTTAGCCAAAGATTTATCTATTTTATTGACCTTTTCAAA
This sequence comes from Otolemur garnettii, assembly GCF_000181295.1. NCBI lineage: Eukaryota > Metazoa > Chordata > Mammalia > Primates > Galagidae > Otolemur > Otolemur garnettii. Next base: position 9,575,720 of record NW_003852423.1, read on the forward strand.
AAGCCAACTTTTTGATTTATTGATCTGTTGTATAATCCTTTTCTTTTCAATTTCATTTAATTCTGCTCTAATTTTGGTTATTTCTTTTCTTCTGCTAGGTTTGGGATTGGAATGTTCTTCCTTTTCCAGTTGCTTCAGATGTCCCATTAAGTTAACTTCCTCTCTTCCCGTTCTCTTGAAGAAGGCTTGCAGTGCTATAAATTTCACTCTTAGGACTGCCTTTGTGGTATCCCAGAGGTTCTGATAATTCATGTCTTCATTATCATTTTGTTTCAAAAATTTGGTAATTTCCTTCTTAATCTCGTCTATGACCCAGTCTTCATTCAGCATAAGGTTGTTTAGCCTACATGTTTTTGTATGAGTATGCAGATTCCTGTTGTTACTGAGTTCAACTTTTATTCCATGATGGTCCAAGAAGATGCAAGGAATAATTTCTATTCTTTTAAATTTGCTGAGGTTAGACTTGTGACCTAAGATGTGATCAATTTTGAAGGATGTTCTGTGGGCTGATGAGAAGAATGTATATTCAGTTTTGTTATGATGAAATGTTCTGTAGATGTCTGTTAAATCCAACTGTTGAATGGTTAACTTTAAGTCTAAACTTGATTTGCTTAGTTTCTTTTTTTTTATTTTTTTATTTTTTTTTATTATTTTTATTATTTTTATTATTTTTTTTTTTTTTGAGATAGAGCCTCAAGCTGTCCCCCTGGGTAGAGTGCCATGGCATTACAGCTCACAGCAACCTCCAACTCCTGGGCTCAAGCGAGTCTCCTGCCTCCACCTCCCAAGTAGCTGGGACCACAGGCGCCCGCCACAATGCCCGGCTATTTTTTGGTTGCAGCCATCATTGTTGTTTGGCGGGTCCGGGCTGGGGATTCGAACCCGCCACCTTAGGTGTACGTGGCTGGCGCTCTAGCCGGTTGAGCTATAGGTGCCAAGCCTGATTTGCTTAGTTTCTTATTGGAGGATCTATCCAACACTGCCAAAGGGGTGTTAAAATCTCTGACTACTATGGAGCTGGAGGAAATCAAGTTGCTCATGTCTGTTAGAGTCTCTCTTATAAATTGAGGCGCATTCTGGTTGGGTACATAAATGTTAATAATTGAAATCTCACCATGTTGAGTTTATCCTTAACAAATATGAAGTGACCATCCTTATTTTCCTTACTTTTGTTGGTTTAAAACCTATCGTATCTGCAAATAAAATTGCAACACCTGCTTTTTTTCTGATTTCCATTTGCCTGAATTATAGATGACCATCCCTTCACTCTGAGTCTATATTTATCTTTTAAGGTAAGATGAGATTCTTGTATGCAGCAGCTATCTGGCCTGAGTTTTTGTACCCAGTCAACTAACCTGTGCCTTTTTAGAGGACAATTTAAGCCATTCACATTAATTAAGAGTATTGATAAGCCTGGTAGTATTTTGGGTATTGAGTTTTTCAAAAGTCCGGTGGACATTTTTAATCCTTTTGCCACTGTGGAAGTTGGAATTTGATCAATAGTTTCTGAGTGAGTTTACTTTGGTGGTAGAGCATTGTGCTGGTCATTAGGGAGGACAGGTCTGAGAATATCCTGGAGAGCTGGTTTGTTATGGCAAATTTCTTCAACATGTGAATGTCATTAAGGTATTTAATTTCTCCATCATAGATGAAACTCAGTTTAGCTGGATACATGATCCTGGGTTGAAAGTTATTTTGTTTTAGGAGATTAAAGGTCAATGACCATCCTCCTCTAGCTTGAAAAGTTTCAGCAGAGAGATCTACAGTCATTCTAATATTCTTCCCCTTGGTTTTCTTACATATGGTTTTCTTACATCTGGCTGCTTTCAGAATTTTCTCCTTCATATTAACTTTGGTGAAGTCAATTATAATGTGTCCGGAAGATACTTCATTTGGATTGAGTCATGCTGGGGTTCTGAAACTGTCTGCTATCTGAATTTCAGAATCTCTTGCCATGCTTGGGAAGTTCTCCTCGATTATGTCTTGGAGTAGAGCATCTGGGCCTTTCAAAGCAACTTCGTTGCTTTCAGCAATTCCTATAAGGCAAATATTAGTTTTTTTTGGAATTATCCCACAGCTCTCTGAGAGAATGATCATTTTTGCTCGCCACTTCTTTTCCTCTGTGAGCATTTGCGAGCATTCAAAAGCTCTTGGCTCAGTTCCAAACCATCAGCTTAGTTGGTAAACTTCTCTCCTTTAACTCTCCTTCTGGATGGGAGCCTCTGTGGAAAGCTGGTTCCAGTTGGCCATCTTGCCTCCTCCCCCAGGATTACAGTCTTATGAAGACCAAAAGACCAAACAAGAAAACAGAATTCACCAGTGGTGTTTCAGGGGAGCCATCAGATAATAATGTGATGATAACAGGTTGGCCATTTCATGGAGTCACATTGAATATAACTTTTCATGTCTACCTTCTTAACATTTAACCCAACAACATGGATTCCCATTCCTTTGAACTACTGTCCTCCCAAGACTCGAAATTTGGATGCAGTTCCCCATTGTATTCTTGTTACATTCCACTTTTCCTGTAACCACTCCCATAAGCATCACCAGCACTCTGTGATGAGCCACATAGGGGCACAGACTCTGGAACTCAACTGTCTGGACTTGTGTGACCTTGGGCAAATCACCAAATTACTCAGTTTCCTCATCTGTAAAACAGGGATGCAATAGCACTGGTTCATAAAGTCATTGTAGTACATTTAGTAATGCACTCAAAGCATTAGAACACAGCTGACTTGACTTCTGCTGAGATACCCCCAGGTACTGTGTTTGCTGTCCTTCCAATCACTGCTCCTGTGCTCAAAGTCATCTTCAGCCATGTCCCCTTCCTTGCCTCCTGACTAATGATAGTTGGTCAGCCATGCCTGTCTTCAGAAGGTATAGCCCAGGAGGCCCCAGGAGTCAGTCTTCTCCACTCCCCCTGCTAGAATGGCCAGTGTTACTAGAGAAAGATGGGCCCTTCTTGGTGTGTTGGTCAGGCTCACTATGACCCTTGTTTTTGGAAATTGTACCCATGCACAGAAATGCACTAGCCCTTATGAGCCCTTGACCCATGGCCTTAGCTGATTGTCTAGGAACAGACACCTGGCCCCAGCTGCACCCATCATTTTCTGTCCCAGGAATTTGACATTTGGAATGGAGGCCTTGACTTGAGCCCTGTCAATGATGGAACTTCAGAGAGAGAGTCCCTGATCTCTGGAAGCTGAGGCCCCTGGCACTGCCCTGTCCCTCTCAGTTGTCTTGACTTCTGCTGAGATACCCCCATGTCTTTCCAATAAATTCCTCATATGCTGGTCAGAGTGCTTCTCTACCTTTCATAAACCAAAGGGACCTCATCTGAGGCTGCCAAGAAATGATTACAATGGGCTCTTCCACACAGCTGTGCTGCTGACTCAGCTATGCTGTGGCTCCAGCTTGACACCTACCTATTCATCTTTGTTTTGACTCCCTGGGTTCTTCACCATTGCAGCAGTTGGAAATGCTCTCCACTAAGGACTCACTCACCCTCCTCTAGCTCTTTCCCACTCTTAATGTAGTGGTTCTCAATCCTGGAATAACCCCTGGGGAACCCCAAAAATCCTAATGCTGGGTCTCAGTGGGTCCCCATGAAATGGAGAATGGCCTATTTATGCCAATGTGCATCTAGGGAGCCTGGTCAGACCAAGACCCTTCTACACACAAGCTATTTCCTCTTCCTCCAACAGTTTTTACCTTCTCAAATCCTTTTTTTACTTCCGTCCAGAAAAGAATATTTTCCTTCCATCTTTGAGAATGATATGCACCTGCCCTTTGCCAAGACTGAGGCCTAAATTGGTGAAGGTGACCAATCCCACCTATCTTCAGTTACACTCCTCCTCCTTGCCACATGTCCCTGGCCTCCCTTCCCTCCTATCCCTCTGTACATTCCTCAGAGGGGCTGTCTGCACCCTAAAGGTTCTGCTATGAGCCAAACCAGATTAGGAAGAACTAAAGAATGTATTTATCCTCCTGGGAAGCACATGACTTAATTATTGCAATTAAGAGTTTTTAATGAGTGGAAATGTACAATAACAACAAATGTAGAATAGAGCATTTACTACCTGCCAGGCTGCATCCTATGCACTTTTCATACATATTTTCTCTAATTCTTAAAACCACCCTTTGAGATAAGAGCTGGTATTGCCACCTGAGAGATTTTTATAAGGCTAAGGAACTCGCCCAAGGACATAGACATCTGGAGTGCCATGAGCTGGATCCAAGGAGATTGATCATAAACATTCAGTAACTGGGTGTTGGATTTTATTTAAGAAACCTACACATATATGTTTCATTTCAACTTAAATAGTTCTTTACATATGGTTACTCTGAGTTTGTTTTTTTAAGTGACAGTGTGACCAGAATTTTTAAATAAAAACAAAAATTAAACAGCTGCTCCCCCTTAGCCTATAATCACTTATTCTGTACTAATAGCCTTTTTCTAAATGAGAGAGAGAATATAGGAGGGTAATTGACAGCATTTTATAGTCTGCATGAAGGCTACCAATTGTCTAATCTAGCCATGTCATATGCTAATATTGATTAAACTTAATGCTGAGATTTTGCAGCAAATGAAAAAAAATTCAATCTATTCATATCAGCCTAAGAGGAAACCTTTATGGACATCTCACTGTTTGTAATTGACTGCTGTTAGAGCAGATACTATAAAATGGAGTTGCCCTCTGTGATTATTTTCTGCTTTCCCTGATAAATTACAAGTTATAGTGGCACTCACTAAGAGCTGTCTGCCGCCGCACTCTGGATGGGCAGTTAAAGGAACCACCAGATGACCTCCCCAGAGGCTGGGAGGAGGCCACTGCATTCCCACCATCATAACCTGTTCATCCAAGTGACAAACAAGCCAGTGAGTGCTACCACCTTGGTTACAAAAAGAAATTGACTGCTGCTCAATTAAGCAGAAATGAGACTGTCACTCACTGCAGTGGAGACTCAGAGTAGTGCTCAATAGCAATTTGGGGTTTTGGAAGTTATTTTACAGTTGTAATTACAAAGGGAAATTAAGTCTGCTTTTGCGGTGTTACCAGGTGCTCCTCCTTCCCTTGTAACCTTGATGCATAGCCCCCCAGAGCAAACACACTGGCTGCTCTGTTAACTGGTTTTATCACGGAAATACAGGAATGAAATAAACACCATTCAACTGAGGCAGCATCTTAGGAACTGGGGAGGTGGCCATCTGTCCCCATGTAAACCTTTTGGAGAATAATATAATCTTAAATCAACAAAGTACTTTTAAGCCAAGAGAACCATATTCTAATCCAGACTTTTTATTTAAAACTTAGGTTTTATGAAATAGGATAAGCATATTGCCATTAGCTGATCTCTTTGATGGTCTGTTTCAAGTCCCATGGAATCACGTGAGGTGCTCCTGGTCCTCAGCTGGTATCAGGAGGGCAGAGCTTCTCCAGGCTCTGCTTCTAACTTTCTATGGTCAGACCTCAGGTTACGTCCCTTCACTTTTCTATGGTCCACTTTTTCCTTCTGTTAAATGGACTTTTCTTCATCATGTTCTTCTTCTTCCTCTTTTTTTTTTTTTTTTTGAGTCTCACTCCATCACCCTGGGTTGAGTGCTATGATGTCATCAGAGCTCACAGCAACTTCCAACTCTTGAGATCTTCTTGCCTCAGCCTCCAGGGTAGCCAGGACTACAAGCGCCCACCATTATGCCAGCTACTTTTTCTATTTTTAGTAGAAATGGAGTCTCTCTCTTGCTCAGGCTGGTCTCGAACTCCTGTTCCAGCCTCTCAGAGTGTTAGGATTACAGGCATGAGCCACTGCACCCGGCCTTAAGTGGAGTTTTCTAAACAGAATTACTTATCAGGAAGACTTTTGAGAGAGATGCTATAGAAACAGACCAGAGCAGAGTCATGGCTCCGAGGCTGTTGGCAGGGCCATAAGGGACCTTCCTGTCAAGTACCTTCTTTGACAGTGTCAAGAACTGAGGGCCAGGGAGGCAAAGTGACTGCCTGAGGCTACACACCTACCTTGTTTCAGGGCCAGAGAGACCAGCAGATCTGAGTCACAGGCCAATCCTCAAAAGCAAAAACAAAAACGCTTAATGCTGAATGGAATACAGAGCAAAAATCACAGCTTCCACCTTAAGTTTGATGAACATTGGATTGCATAGCATTCCCCACCTCTACCTCAGCAAAAGTATCACCTGTTGGTCAAACCATCAGGCTGTTCTCTCTTGAAATGGTCATCATTGCTGTATCAATCCTTGCCCTGTGTTAAAGAGGACACCATGGTAGGACATTTATTAAGCATGTGCCGTTTTGTCAGGTGTTGCCCTGATTAGTAAGCTTGCAGGTGGGATGTTTGTCCTCCCAAATAAATGAGGAGAATGGGATCCTTTCCTACCCCTCTGCCTAAAAATTTCCTCCAAATCTCAGACACAACAGTGGAACTAACCAATGAATCTATGTCTTCCAAGTATTTCAGAAACTCTACACCTCTGGTGGCCTGAGCAGGGAAATCACTTCCAAGAGTTGGGTTGGTGAGCTAAGAGCTAACCTTCTGACCCTTGCAATAAACAAATAGTAAAGTTGTCTTTTGCTAGTCAGTACAAAACTCCCTCTCACTACTCTAAAAACCATTTGGAATCTGTCCAACTTTACATATCTGTTGGATGTTTAAGAAATAGATTAAGAGGTCAACAGAGAAAACCAGACATCTCCAGATGGTTGTCTGAATGGACAATGGTAAGAAGAGAGGAGTGAGGTGGGGGAAGTGAGTTGCGGCGAGACAAAAAGGAGCTAATGGAGACTACAGATCCAGGGAAGCCCGGAGTCACCAGTGGAGGGAGTCTGTGATGTTTAGGATCGGTTAAATTGAGAGTCGCAGAGAACCCAAGCCAATGAGATTAAACTATATTGGGCAGTGCTTCTTGAACTTTAAAGTGCATGTTAATTACCTGGGGATCTTATTTAAATACAGATTCTGATTCAGTAAGTCTGGGGTGGGTCCTGAGACTTTCCATTTCTAGCAAGCTCTCAGGTAGTGCTGATGCAATTGGTCTTTGGACCACACTTACTAAGGTGGGACTAACAAAACAACTGGGCTGGGCATTGGGGTTTCTTGAACCAAAGGCTCAGTCTCATCCTCCAGGACCCCATTTCTTTCCACTTCTCTGTACTGCCAGTTACAGCACTGGCTGCAAGAAAACGAGGCTTCATCTTGTGCTCACATAACAGCTTCCAGTCCCAAACCAAGCTATATGCTCTTCTTTCTCATCCAGTGAGCAGGGAAATCACTTCCAAGAGTTGGGTTGGTGAGCTAAGAGCTAACCTTCTGACCTTTGCAATAAACAAATAGTAAAGCTGTCTTTTGCCAGGCCAAGCAAAGTTCTGAAAATCTACCTTATTTGGGCCATCACATGCCCATGGCCGAGCCAGTCATTGGTCACGGGAATGGGCTACATGAAATTTGCTTAAGCCTAGCAGGCCCCACCCCTTGAGTTGGGCAAGGGAGGAGGTTTCCCTCAAGCACAAGGGCTTCTTGGGGAAGTGGTGGCTACCAGGGGAAAAAACTGGGTATTTAGGAGAGGACATGGAAGAATGAACGGTGGGTACGTTCAAGCAACAGAGCATTTGGTTACGGCAGTTGGTGAAGAGTCTACATTGTTTTACAGTCTTGGGTCCTTGGATACCCTGAAGCTTTCTCTCTCTGTTTGCAAGGTTACCGTGAGGACTTCATAGATACAAGGGGGTCTGCCAGCGTTAGCCTGTCCCTACCCATCCACATATCCACACTCAGTACAGCAAGGGAGACAGAGTTAAGGTCATTTGTGTCCCATGAATGAAGTCTATTTTTCTGGTCTTTTATACTGTGGACCTCCTTCCTTGCTCCTACCATTACCACTGCCTTGCCACCAGATCTGCATGGGGGGGGGGATCCCAGTAAAATGTACTTACCCCAAGGTGACAACTAGCTGATCTGATAAACTGCTTGATATCATGTGTGCCCAACAGTGAAATGTGTGCCTTCTCTGGTCTCAGCATCTTGAGGGAAAGGATTGGGCCCCATAACAGGATTTCAGGCATCATAATGAACTCCTGTGGGAAGATGTTTTGGAGCAAAGGAGCCTTGGGGGTCCCTCAGGCCACAGCATGATGGTAGCCATGGACCCCCACTCAGAGAGAACGCTAGCTCAAGACTGGAGGAAAATGGAATTTCCAGGTTAAAGGCTGTTTCCCCCAACGTAGAAACTTCTAATGAAAACAAAATCACACCATAATATAAAAAAGCACATTGCTTGCACTACTATTTAGAATATATTTCATCTACCTTGCTGCCACGATTTTCTCTCCATCTTATTAAAAGTTTCCTGTAGGCAGAACCTTCTTGGGGTCAAGCAGGCCACAATGCAGATATTGCATAACGTATAACACAGGACATGGTGAGGTTAGGGCAGTCACAAGCCCCCACCATGAATCTTGCCAAAAAAAAAATCTTGATAGGGACACCCTACAATAAGCATCACAAATAATGTCACTAACCGTTCATGTAAATCGTTCATGAAATTGAAAGATACAAGTAGAAAGAGTCATCGCATCTAGCCATCAGAAAATGTCCTCTAAAAAGAGAGAGCAATAACAGACTCATGGATTGGGAAATAATAAAATCTGAGCATAGCTTGCTGGGCAGGGTGAATACTTCAGCTACTGAGCAGTAGGACCAAGTATTATTTTTTACTTTTTTGTAGGGTCCTATAAGACAAGGTCAAAATTAAAAATTAGGAGAAATGTCTTTTGAGGATTATACTATATTCTCCGTACATTCCTTCAAAGCTCCATCTGGAAACAGCCGAAGCAGCCAGCTATATTAGGGGTGGAACACTGCCAGGCCTCCCCACAGAGGCCAGAAGCCCCATTACGGTGCATTTCCTGTGTAGTCAGCATCACCAACTGCGACACAGGAGCCAGAAGGACCCTGTACCAAGAGGGAGTCAGAACGACCTTGGCGCCCCTAGTAATCTTAGACTTTTCATTCATTTTCCCCCTCAAACTGGCAGGAGAACTTCTTAGATTTCCATTTTAAAACGTGCTCAGTTTTGCTTCACACTGGTTTAAATTATCAGACAGTAGACCAATAAGAAAACAGTTTCTTAAGGTAGAAGCTGAGACTGTAAAATTTTTCCAGAATCTGCTTCCACGGTAAATTGTAAAAGGTGCTATTTTGCTCAGAAAACCGCTGAAGGCAGTTTTCAATTCTTAGCTCTGGCTATGGAAGTAAAAAATTAAGAGTGGAGGAAGTAGATAGTTTCTGTTTTCTTTCTTCAAAATGGACAGTACTGTATTGGAAAAAAGACACAGGAGATCGATGCCATGATTTCTTAGAACCCCAGTGTCAGTGTCAGTTCTGGGTCTTCAGCTTCTGACCTGGAGGACGGAGGGGGACCTGGAGCAGCGGGCAAAGGGAAGCTCACCAGAGGGCTATCTGCAAAGCAAGCCGTGAGGACGGGGACTTCATCTCCAGGGAGTGCTTAGAACTTTCTGACTGTGATTATAATTGTACACAAGAGAAAAGCATCAAGTGTAACTTCCTATGAAAACCTAAACAAAAGAGAAAGAAAAAAATATTTAAACATAAGAGCTAGGAAACGAACCCCAGATTGTTCTTGGATGCACATTTTAAACTCTTGCTTTCCCAAAACCACATTCTAAAATGGCATTTAATAAGGGAAGAGAGGCACTTTAGAGAGCCAGAAGCTTGAGCTTTAGTGCCATTTCTGCTATTTACCACTGTGGAAAAGCCACTTGACTCAGTAGGGTGACCAACTAATCCTGATTTTAGTACTGAAAATCTCATGTGCCTGAAACTCTTCAGACCCAGGCAAATTGGGGTGGTTGCTCACCCTTCACAACCAGGCTGGGTCTCCCTTCACTCATTGGTAAGATAATGGAGTTGGGTTAGATTATTTCTTAAGTCCCATTTAACTCTAGGGGGAAAAAAAACTGGTTGCCTTAGGTTGTTCTGTAACTTTGTTTATTTACAAATACTGAACTATTTTTACCAAAGGATTTGAGGTAGCTTATAAAGAAGAACAGTATAAAGTGGAATATACAAACACAGGTTTAAAAACCTCACCCAGAATAGAAGAACAAGGCCAAGGTGAAGTTGAAACAGAACTCTGCTGGCAATTTGATACAATAACTGCTACAATTGAGTGGCAAATCTGACTGTGAGCTTCCTGACTGTTAAAGCAAAAAAAGAAAACCTAATCTATAATGTGATTCATTGTCCATGAGGGAAAGCGTTAATTTCTCATTGGAATAAAAGATTTTCCTGAGATTGGGTCTGAAAGAAATTTTGCACACGCATCTTTACATAGCGAATCCTGAAATGTGTTAGAAACACCACACTTAACAATAGCCTAGTGGTAAATGCAATAATTACTCTTATGAGGCTGTTCAGTGAGTGGCCTTTGACATAAGCAGAGGTTTTCATGAACTAAGGAACTGGGAGGAAAAAAGTTTGGACACACCATGTGTATCAGTCATCTACTGCTGCATAACAAGTAACATCCACAGTGTAGAGACTCAGAACAACCATCCTTACCTGTGCAGTTTCTATGGGTTGGGCCCAGAGGGAGTCTTTTCTGTGTGCCTCATTGCTGCTGGATTCAGGTGAAAAACTCAAACCCTGAGAGCTGGAAGCTTCGGAAGGCTCTTCACTCACGTGCCTGTCAGTTGATGCTGACTGTTTGCTGAAGGTCTGGCTGGAGCGGTGAGTGAGAACACCCATGTGTGGCTTCTCCATGTGGCCTGGGCTTCTCATTGGTAGCTGGATTCTAAAGGCAAGTATCCTGAGAGAGAGAACCAAGTGGAAGCTTTAATGACCTAGCCTGAGAAGTCACATAGCATCACCTCTCCCCCATGACGTTGGTTGAGGTAGTCACAGCAAGATTCAAGGGAAGAGACATAGATCCCAATCTCTTGGTGAACAAGTGTCAGGCACATTGTAAAAAGAGGGTTAGAAGGGGTTAGAATAACTGTATGGATGTTGCCATTCTGGAAAATACAATCTGCCACGCTGTCCAAGGGAGTAGAGGGTATTGTCAGAAGTAACATTAATGGACTTGGCGTCCGTAGCACAGTGGTTATGATGCCAGCCATATACACCAAGGGTGGCAGGTTCGAACTTGGCTTGGGCCAGCTAAACAACAACAACAACTGCAACAGAAAAATAGCTGGGCATTGTAGTGGGCACCTGTAGTCCCCACTACTTGGGAGGCTGAGGCAAGAGAATTGCTTAAGCCCAGAAGTTTGAGGTTGCTGTGAGCTGTGACACAAAGGCACTCTACCAAGGGCGATATAATGAGACTCTGTCTCAAAAAAAAAAAAAAAAGAAAGAAAGAAAAGAAAAGAAAAGAAAAATGACATAAATGGTAGGAAGGTCTACTAGACATGATTATTGACATGTGTTTTTCTCAGATCGAGGACTAGCCCTGTGCAAAACCAGTGATACAGGTAAGGCCTGTCTCTAAAGATGGGCCCCTACCCAAGCCCTCTACTCTAGTCTTCTATTTTGTTTCTTCCTTTCTCCTAAGGGTTTATCTTTCCACAATGTCGCCCAGATGCCCCTGGCTCCAAACTTTCCTAATCCTCTTCCTCCTGTGCAAACTCATGCTTGGCTGCTCCAGTCTACCAGGGCCCCTAAGAGATCTCATGTTCAGTCTCACCTGCTAAAGTGAAAATGGCTTATTAGGCATCTCAGAGAAAGAGCTCATTTCCACAGTATTGGGGCTTTGTGAAAAGCAAAGTCATATGGCAACACACGTCTTAGGGGACTGGTAAAACCAATGAAGTTCTTGGGAGTTTGTCCTATAAAGGAATCTGCTCCTTTCTTCAGGAGAGCACAAGTGCGTCTTTGATAGACACTAGACACTCTTGTTAGCTGTGGAATTATGGGTGACTTTTATTTTATTATTTTGTATATTTTCAGTCCTTATGATTTTTTCACAAAGAACGTGTACTGATTTTGTAAATTGGAAACAAAACTATTTTTAACAGCTATATGGAGATATAATTCACATATCATATAATTCACCCAAAGTGCGCAATTCAACAGTTTTGAGTATATTTACAGGGTTGTACATCCGCCACCACAATCAACTTTAGAATAATTTTGTTATCCCAAAGAGAAACCTCACACCCCTTTAGCTGTCACCCTCAACTCCTCACCCCCCATTTTCTATCTCTATGAATTTGCCTATTCTGGACCTTTCATATAAATGGAATCATCTAACCCACAGTCTTTTGCAACTGACTTCTTTGGCATAGCATGTTTTTCAAGGCTCATACAGGTTATAGCATATATCAGTACTTCTTTTCTTTTTATTGGTGAGTTGTATTTTATTTACAGATAGATCATATCGTATTTCCCTGCTCATCAGTGGAGGGACATTGGGGCTAAGGATGTGCCACAGTTTGGCACTTTGGCATGCTGAGTACTTTGAACTGAAGGAAATTGGAAAGACCTCAGAAATAAAAATTTTTTTTAAAAAAGGAAAAGAAACAAAGTTTTTCTGACTTTCTCCAGTCCTCCTTTCTCACACCCCTCTTTATTCCCTGAAATAAGCCATAAAAACCAGAATTCCTCTTCCTCAAGCTGAATCATAGAACCTAGACCTCCTCTTCCCCAAAGCAAGACATAATACCTACAAAGGTCCCTCTCTTCTCCCTTCTTCCTTGAAGACCTTCCTCCTACAAGGGACCAGCCCCAACCCAGGAAGTCAGAATGCTCCATAGAAAGGCCAAGAAGAATCTGAACAGACAAGCCTTGCTGAGTTCCCCCCTCCCCAGCCTATCACCATTAGATCAGTGGTTCTCAACTTTCCCAATCCCTCCTAATGCCACAACCCTTTAATACAGTTCTTCATGTTGTGGTGACCCCTAGCCATAAAATTATTTTCATTGCCTCTTCATAACTGTAATTTTGCTACTGTTATGAATTGTAATGTAAATATCTGATATGCAGGATGTATTTTCATAGTTACAAAGGGGTCGCGAGCCACAGGTTGAGAACCTCTGCATTAGATCATCCCATCTCTATCCAATCACATTTCTACATGGCTGTCCATTCTTCATTCAGCATAAAAATAAACAATTTTCCCTGGTCTTTAAGTTTTCATTTCTCAAGGCTATGATGTTGTATAAAACTTTATTAAATAAGCTTGTTTTGCTTTTCTCTTGTTAATCTATCTCTTATTATAAGAATGTCAGTCATGACTCTTACGATGGGTGAGGAAAGATATCATACCTTACCACTCCTACAGGAACGTTTGAGTTGTTTCTCTTTTTTGGCTGTCATACAACATGGTCCTATGGACATTCGTTTTTTGTTGCAGTTTGGCAGTGGCCAGGTTTGAACCCGCAACCTCTGGCATATGGGGCCGGCGCCCTACTCCTTTGAGCCACAGGTGCTGCCTGGTGTTTGATCCATTTTGAGCCAATTTTTGTATCTGCTATAAGGTAGGGGTCCAACTTTATTCTTTTTCATGTGGACATCTAATTGCCCCTGCATTATTTGTTGAAGAGACAATTCTTTACCCCCACAGAATTGTTTTGGCACCCTAGTCAAAATATCAATTAACCAGAAATGCAGGGTATTATGTCTGGTTTCTCAATTTTATTTACTGTTCTATATATCTTTCCTTATGAGAATAACTCACTTACTTGATTACTGGAGCTCTGCAGGAAGTTTTGAAATTAAAATATGTGAGTCCTACAACCTTTTCATCACTTTCAAGATTGTTTTGACCAAAGACATACAAATGGTCAGCAGATACACGAAAAAAATGATCAACATCACTCATCGTCAGAAAAATGCAAATCAAAACTACAGTGAGATATCACCCTAGTTAGAATGACTACTATCAAAAAGACCAAAAAATTACAAATTTGCTCATGAGGATGTGAAGAAAAAGAAACTGTTATAGCCTTTTGGAGGGACTATAAATTAGCACAGCCATTATGGAAAACAGTATGGAAGTTTCTCAAAAAATTAAAAATAGAGCTACCATGTGATCTGCCAGCCCCATTACTAGGTTATCTACACAAAGAAAAGAACATCAGTACATCAAAGAGACATACTGTCTGCACTCCTATGTGTATTGCAGGCTATTCTCAATAGCCAAGATATGGACTCAGCCTAAGGGTCCATCTATAGATGAATGAATAAAGGAAAATATATATATATATATACTCACACAATGAAATTCTATTCAGCCATAAAATAGAATGAAATGCTATGGAATAGAATATCACCTGCCAGACAATATTATGTCTTGGAATCCATGAACATGTGATGCCTTTCCATCTATTTGGGTCTTAATTTCCTTCAGCATGTTCTGTAGTTTTCAGAGTATGTGTTTTGCTGTCATTTGCAGTGACATGAGTAAACCTAAAAGATATTATGTTAAGGGAAATAGGCCAGCTATAGAAAGACAAACACTGCATGCTCTCACTCATAGGTATAACTTTAAAAAGTTGATCTGGTAGAAGTAGGGAGCAGAATAATGGTTATGAGAGGCTGGGGGCAGGGGGAGTGGGTGGAGATTGGTCAACAGGTGAAACAGATTGACCTTACAGTTAGACACAGTAAGATAGGAAGAAAAAGTTTCGGTGTTCTATTACACAGAAGGGCAACTATAGCCAATAACAATGTATGGACTATTTCAAGATATCTAGAATGGAAGATTTTTAATATTAGCACCATAAAGAAATTATAAGTATTTAAAGCGGTGGACATGATAATTACCCTGACTTGATCATTGTACAATACATATGTTGAAAATCACATTGTACCCCATAAATAGGCGTGCACAATTACTATGTGTCAATTATAAACTTGAAAAAATATTTAAAAAGAAGTTGTTTTGACTATTAAAGTGTGTCTTTTGCATTTTCTACAAATTTTAGGATCAGCTTATCAATTTCTGCAAAGAAGTCTACTGGGATCTTGAAATAGATTGTGTTGACTCCGTAGGTCACCTTGGGGGACATCACCTTCCTGACAATGGTATGTCTTCCAATCCATGGACATGTGACATCTTTCCATCTATTTAGGTATTTCATTTCTTTCAACAATGTTTGGGACTTTTCAGAGTATGAGTTTTGCTCCTTTTTTATTTTGTACTTCTCGCTTACTGCATTAAGGCACTTATCTTCCTTCATCTTAGATGCTTTCCTTGTGCTTACTTTCTCTATATTGTAAGACAAAAAATTTCGTTAATAATAGGTCAATAACAGAGCTTAACTTTTTTTGCTCTGGGCTGTGGACACCTTGGCAAATAACACAATCAGAGTCCCCAAGTGCTGTAAGACTTTAAAATCTGCTGTTCCTTCCCCATCAATCCCATAACACTGAACGCGATGCTCATACAATGAAAAGCCGCAGCTAACACCGCTGTAGCTGGCCCCCTAGGAATTCATTGTAAAAGGGTTTCACTGTACTTTGTAAAGCAATTTGGAATCCTTCATGATGAAAGGTTCCATATAAAGAAGGTAATATAATGGACTTGGCTTTCAACTTATTTCATTTAAGCCTTAACAGAAACATGAATCTACTATATTAGCATCATAAACCAATAGGTGCTATATAAATGCTGAATAGAAATATTCTAGGTGACTTAAATTGCAAATATAGCTATGTGTTAGCTAAGTGCTTTACCAAGTAGTATGCAAATGTTGATTAATACGGCAATTATACTCAATTAAAATAATAATAATGCTACATTTTTCTATATTTTTCCCAATTCTCTAGGCACCCATTGACTTCGTTATTTGGTGTGAGTCTACTACCTAAATCTCAGGCCTAAATGCAAATGAGACGTCTCTTTAGAAAGAAACACCCTTCCCTCTGGGTTGATATCAAACCGAGACTCCAGCAAGAGTGAGGGAGACGTTGGGAGGACAAAAGAAGTCTCTCTCTACTATGTGTGATTAACTTGATGCTTTTAAAAAGTCCATGATACTTGTAAAAAATACTTCCAGGTCCTACAGTTACTTTCATGCTTTTTAGTGTTTCTTTGGAAACCAGATTCGCAGTGCTTCCCAAGGTCATAATCCCTAGGCATCATCCATGTCACTATGCTTCACCCCCAGACAGTGATGACCAGAAATACCTAGACAGTTATTAGAATGCTTTGGATGAAAGCTGTGTTAACATGGATCATTGTCATCATCACTTTTTAAATATTATTTTGGGGGAAGAAGAGGTGATTCCCACTTCTATAGAAGCTGCATTCCAAAAACTATGTATTTTTGGTACCTGGGAGTCCAGATTTACAGATAAATGCATTTACAGGGAAATGTATTAAATCTACAACTATTAGGTTTACACGTATGTTAGATAACGTACTCAACTTGGTGGGTGAAAAATGGCATTTCTATTTCAACTTCTCATTTCCTGTGCCTTCCACAGCCTTAGGGTGATGGGACAGAGCATGGTAAGGCTCTTACTAGAAATCAATTTTCATGCAGCCCTAGCCTTCTGTACAAAATAATACAAATCACCAATCCCGTTGCAGAAGGTTTCAAATTTCACTGTGGATGGGCACACATTTGAAAATGTGAGGCGGAGGGACTGCCAGACTGGAGAGGCTGCTAAAGAGAGGGAGGTGACCAGCTGCTCACAGTCACACTGAAGATGGGTCCTGGCTTAACTGAAACAGGAAGGGTGGGGCTTGACATCCCTGCAAGAAGCTGCAGTGAAACGTGCAGGGACCTCCCCTCCAGGACAGCATGGCGTGCACCTACCCTTGTCTCTATTTTTCATTGCAACATCACAGCTATTCTATGCAAGAAGATTCTTATCTTAAGAGTAGTGCAGAGAATTTCAAAGCTCTCTTAACTATGGAACAGTTTGTTCAAGAAACCTTAATATGAAACCTCAAATAGAAAACAAATAAAAGCCCCAGGATCCTTTCCAGGTCTCCTCTCCTCCTCCTCCAGCCCTCCAAGAAGGGACCTCTTAGTCCATTATAACTGTTTTACTCTAGTGAAACAAAAATCCACAAGGTAAGGTCACTGTTAGACCCCAAAATATTCAGTGACGCTTCATGAAGAAGACGGGTCTTAGACAGGCTTTGCATGGTCACGGACTTTGCATGGCGATGTAGCTCTCAGAGCTCCGTGCAGGGGGATGGGGTGGGGAAAAGCACTCCAGGCACAACAGACAGAAAGGAATGAAACAAGGGGAATGAGCTGCCTGCTGAGCCATTGGAAGGCTGGAGGAATAAGCCAGGGGGTCACCAGGCTGAATAGTTGGGTTCAAGGTCACATCACAGCAGCTATGATGCAGAGGTCAGGAGACTGCCAGAAACTAAACTGCCTCCACTCTGGCTACTGCCACCATCACCCAACACTGGAGCAGCTGGTGGGGCCCAGTTGCTCACTTTATAGGCAGCTCCTCTGCAGGATGCCTCTGACCCTCATGCAAGGGCATCTCACAGCAGAACCTAAATCTCATCCAGAACCATGGCCTCAGAGGAGTCTGAGGATCTAGTGGTTAGCCCTGCAGCTCCCTGACATGAGAAGGAACTAGAAGGATCTCACTGAACAGAAGAATTGGGGGAAAGGCTGAGCAAACTGGAAGATGAACTCTGGAGGAAGAAGCTGTGGTCCTGCTGTGAAGCCAACAACAAGCTCCGGTAGCCTTGAATGGATCAAAGGAAGGCATGGAATTTCCTTCCACAGAAACGTTAAAGAATATTTCAGGAAGTCTCTTTTAGGATGATTGGAGATCAGTCTTTTATCTCTTTCCTAGTTTTGTTAACACAAGAAATTTATGTTTGTTGTAAAAATTTAACAAAATACATTCATACAAAAAAATAATAATAAAAGCCACCTACAATACCACTATCCAGAGATAATCTAGATTGGTGAATCTACTTCCAGACAGTCCAGGGTTATTTGACTCTGATATCATGGTGTTTAACTTTTTCTTTACTTATGGACAATTTTCCTAATTATTACATGGCTTTCCAGGGACATCAGCAATAACAGCCACATTGTTGATAGTATTCTGTGATTCTAGCGAATCATACTTTATTTAATCATGCTTTATTTAATAAATACTTTAAGTCCCCCTTAAAGAGGGACGTATAATTTTAGATTGTTGGACATATAATTTTAGATCAATAATGATGGGATAAATAGAAAAGCCAAAATTGCAAAGGAGGTTGGAGTTGGGAAGTGCTTAAAGCAAAGTATCAAAGAGTGAATCTTGTGAGTGATGAGTAAAGAAAGCAAATGCACAACGCATCAGAGCTGGAAGGAGCTTAGAGTCATCCTGGTCCAACTTCCTCTATAACAGATGGAGGTGATGGAGGCCATTTTGCACTCTCTTTATCCCCAACTTTCCAGCCCTCATTCTCTGTTGCTTTATCCTGTCCTAAGTCATTGCATAATTCTTGTCAAAACTTCGATCTCAACAGCAACCCCCAGAAAATAGGATTTAAATAAGTAGGACAACAAAAATTCAAGTTATAATAACTCCATTCCATTCACCTAGCGTTCACTGAGAGTACTCCGGGGAGAAATCAGTGCTATGAGGGAGGGGCTAGAAACCCAATAAAGACCGGCTCCTCAATACAGTTACTGTCTTACAAAGAAAATGGGAAGGAACCTCTCAGTCACGTTGGGGCACCTGCTCGTCCTGTACGTGGGAACGAACGGCTCCGGGTCCCAGACAATTCTTTTTTTCACATTTTCTCACCTCTTGGATTTGGTTGTAGAAAAAAATCAGGAAAGTGAGAAAAAAATGTCCACGGTTCTATACCACACAGGACAAGAACATGTAAGATCGGATCACTCATACTTTTCGTGTTTAGACATCCCCACCTTTTTTTATTTTTTAATAAAGCAAAAGGCAGTTATTCCTAGTGGTTTGCAAGGGGGGTTCGTTATCAGAGAAACACTTGGCTTTTAAATGCTGTTAACACTGAAATCCTCTTCTCTTTTTCTAGTTAAGATTCCCTCGTCTTGATCCTCTCTCCTCACTATCGATCACACACTGCAGGCTTCACGGTGTTCAGTTAATCATGCCACTTTTTCCGAGAGTAGCTAACTCTTAATATGCTGCGGGTTTCCTTTGACATTTCCCTTGCCTTTAAAATATCTTGAAAGAGGAAATGTGCCAATAAAGAAACCACCCAGAATTTGCAGAAATTCTCCCCAGTGGAGCTGGACTGTAAGTGAAGAAGAGGTACCCGTAATATCCACACACTATCTGGGGCTCCTAGGAGTGACTATCTAGGTCACTCCTTCTCTGGACTGACCTCAGTGGAACAGAGGTAACGTTTCCGCCCACCACGCCCTCTCACGTGACTCGCAGCCTCCGAGGTCTCAGCCACGTGCATCTGAAGCTGTTTGGGGATTACGAATTCCGAGCATGGTTTAAGATCTGATCGTGTTGCTCTGTTGTTCTTGTATTTCCTCTGTTTGACAATTTGAGGCTTTTAATTTGGGGGGGGGGCAGAGTAATAGCTCTTAAGCAGATGGTTGTAATTGGTCCCCAGGGATGAACTTTGGGAGGGAGTTTGGATGAGTCTCTCACCGAGGTTCTAGGAGTCTCTGACTCACTCAGCTTGACTCAAGGCCAGGAGG
The DNA here is from genome assembly GCF_000181295.1 of Otolemur garnettii. Taxonomy (NCBI): domain Eukaryota; kingdom Metazoa; phylum Chordata; class Mammalia; order Primates; family Galagidae; genus Otolemur; species Otolemur garnettii. The sequence continues at coordinate 9,595,369 of NW_003852423.1, forward strand.
GAGGTTGCTGATGGCTTCCAACCTGTTCTTCAGCGAGTAATAAATGTCAGTTGATCTTTCTTCATATTGTAGAAACCATATCCATATAAGAGAACACGGAAAACCGTATGTGCTAAAAATGCATTCACGGGAGCCAAACTCATGCTGTGCTTAGAATTAAGTTATTGCAGCTCGTCCATTTGTCATTCTTTTTATGTCCAAGTTTTAATAACAGGATGTTTTCAAATAGTTTACATTTCTCTTGGGACATCTTCCCAAACCAAATGTCATATGAGTGATGTGGATTTGCTCAATTCTTGTTGTTTCCAACAAGATTTAGGCCATCTCTGCAAGCAGAATTTTGCATTGGAGATAATGGGATTTTCTTGCCTATCCACAAGGAGAAAAATTATTAGATCAGTGGGAATATTACAGAGTACTTCATTAAATCCTTGGACATTAAAAACTTCAATTACTTGGAATGCCCACATGATAGGAGCAAATTGCCACTGACATTTAAAAGCACATTTGATGAAAATGTTCAAGTTGATTTTATTTTTATTAACATTCTTTTATGTGATGTTTAGCGTTCTCTAAGAAAATTATGCTGAGTAGGCTTTCTTCTTTTTCTTTTAAAATATTGTGCTCAAAAATATTCTTTCTTTATTGGTTAGAAAGTAGTAGATCTTTGTGGTAGCAAAGTTGGAAAAATACAGAAAAGTATAAAAACAATTTAAAAGTACCTATGACTCTTCAATCTTGGGGGTCTTCCTTTTTCGAAGATGGTCAACAGTGAACATCATTTGAAATCTTATCAAATTTCATTTTTTTCTGAATTAATTATTTCCTGATTCAAACCTTTATTCATTCTTTGGACAGGAACGTGGCTCTAGCTCCGAGGCTCCCAACATCATAATTCAAATGACTCCCTGTCAGATCAGTGGACGAGAAGATAAGCCTGGGTCATCTCATGGGGTCTTAGTCAAACTACCATTTCCTTATTAATGTAATATTCTGTGAGTAAAATAAAGATTAGAACCATGATGGAGTTGCAGGAATTCTTAGTAGTAATAAAAGAATATATTCAACAAATTAGAAAATAAAATATCAGCCCTGGCTGGGAGAGTCTGGGGGAAATGAGTATTTTGAGTTGAATACATTGGTGCTCTGGGTCAAATGATGTTTCTGAAATAAGGCACAAGAAGGAAGTGAGTGACCAGTAGGCAGCTACCTGTCTTCCCTGGAGACACAGCGCCACTCGGGGCAAACCTAGGACACTAAGCGAAGGCCTCTAACCTCATATCCCATGAGCTTTGAGCTGCAAAAGAGTTATTATACCCACTTTTCCATATTAAGCCCAAAATGATGAAAGATAAAGTCATCTTCTAACTTTGGATATGTGGAGGCTTTACTAAATCAAATCATGTAGATGTATGGCCAAATTCACCTTCTATCTCCAGCAGAATCTTACTCCTAATCTTAGCCAAAAGACTGAGAAGATCCCAGCAGAATCTTAAAAGTCACGTCTGTAGAAGCAAATTCTTTCCAGATACAACTATCCTAAGACCCATGTCAAGCAATGTTTGTTCTAGAGCCAGTAGTTTTTCATATAAGCAGTTGCCAAGCTGAAACATATATGTTGGCTAACATCAGGTAGAAAGAAAAACCTATTTGTTTAATTCAACAGGTGTTTGTTTGGGTGTAACTTAGCGCAATAGGATTGTGGGTGTAGATAGGACTTTAATCTTCTAGAACATCACTCATTTACATGCTTCAACTGTATCTTAATGTTAATATTCTCTCTAAAGCCAAATTTCTACGACGACGACATTTTCGTAGGCAGAAGACTTCCCATCCAGGTTTGAAAGCAAAGGTATTCTCCAGCTAACACCCATAACCTTGAACCAACTCTAAGCTGAGAAGGTGTTAATTCTTCATCATCTTTCCATTCTCCACCTTCTTTCTCCAATTTCTCACCTCTATTCACTCACTCCAGCCTATAGATTGGGTGGAGTTTGGAAACCTAAAGGAGGCAGTATTTGAAACATTGTCACAATGAGGTTCTGTTTTACTGCAGCCTTGCGCTGCCTTGCTGTTTTCTGTAAGTGGCTAATTGCCCAGAACTTCTATAAGATCTATGTTTAAAACTCCACTGTCTGGAGGCTGTGCCTATTATTGAATGAGATAACCGCCCTTGGCAGAGGTGCAGATAGCTGTTTTGATGGCAGAGCACATTAATTTGCAAACACTGCTGCACAGAATGAAGGAAATGCAACTGCTGTCCTCCTGGGAGCAGCCACTTAGGCAGGAAAATAAATAAGAGATTTTGATTATATTTGGAACTCTTAGGCTTGTGCCCGGGGAAGCTCCATCTTTAAACTCTTGTCATTTCATGTTTATACAGAAATTAGAATGGAAAAGAAAAGGCTCATAGTTCCCTGTACAAGCATTTCACGTGTTATAAAACGTATCCATGTTCCATTGGGGGTAATTGGAGCCACACTTTGCATTTGTTCATTATTTCACCTCATTCTATGAGATAACAAATGTAAAGGGCCCGGCCTGGTCTCCGGCACACAGAGTAGGACACCTAGAAATGTCTTTTTCTTGCATTCCCATTTCTCACCTGTTATGTTGTTGCACCTACTTCTTGTTAGAAGTCATTCCGAAGAGAATCTGGGATTCCAGTGGGGCTGTCCCCCCATCTGTCAGAGCCAGAGGACGGAACGCTCCGCCATTTGATGAGTCCCCCTACTCCCTGGTGCTTTCTGTGCACATCGTGTCTCTTCATTAGTCGGTGCCAAGAATCCATACTCAGGCTGTTTGCTCTTCTCCCACCTGCCACAATTAATTCAGCAAACAGATTGTCGGTCTAGGTGGGGGAGATACCCATGTAACAATTTAATAACATTATCAAATAATAATTTATATTTAATGATAATAGTGTGTGCAGAACACTAGAGCAATAACTTTTATGGCTGTAGATAATATTTATTGAGCACTTATTATATGCCAAACACTGTGCTACATTCTTTTTGTGCTAAATGTTTTTACATGCTATATATAAGTACTTAGTGAATGAGCCCAAGGAAGTAGACTTTAATCTAAAAACATCTTAATTTATCTCCTTCAAACACAGTTGGTTGGAGATTGGACAATATCAGACACCAATCTCTCCAGGTCATTTTCAATTTTTAAAACAAGACTGGGTGCAGTGACTTGTGCCTGTAATCCCAGCACTCTGAGAGGCAGAGATGGGTGGATTGTTTGAGCTCAGGAGTTTGAGACCAGCCGGAGCAAGAGTGAGACCCTATCGCTACTAAAATGGGAAAAAAAATAGCCAGGCATGGTGGTGCACACCTGTAGTCCCAGCTACTCAGAGGCTGAGGCAAGAGGAACGCTTGAGTCCAAGAGTTTGAGGTGGTTGTGAGCTATGATGCCACGGCACTCTACCCAGGATGAATGAGTGCAACTCTGTCTCAAAAAAAAAAAATATATCAAAACAGTCCTAACTTGAACATGATGAAGTCCAATCTGGACTAAAACAAAGCTTCAGACTTATATCCAGTTTAAATCTGCCTGAAGCCCTGATGGCTTCCCACTTGCCGTCTGCAATCTCCATGAAGATCGGCTGCACCTGACTTCCACGAGCTGCCCCTGTCATTTTTCAGTAGCTTCCTCTCTGTATTTGAGCAAGCTGGCAACCTTACAACCAGCCTTCCCTGACTAGAAGAAGATGGGCAATAAATTCTCAGCAGAGCTTCTGAGAAAGACACCTTGGCCGCAGCACCCTCCTCCACATTGGCCCCTGCCCAATCATTCTGGCAGGAACCAGCTGCCTTTCTCTACCTATCCACCCTGAAGAGCTCATGACTTGGGGTTTTGTGATTTTTAAACTAGCCTCCTTATTTAATAAAAGGATGTTGAGCCTAAAGTTTTGATTAGGCACCAAGAGAGGTAGGGTGGGGGTATCTGCAGGAGGGTCCTGCCTTTTCACCTCTAATGAGGCGGGGCCACCTACCGTAACACTACTTGGTAAACTGAATATGTAAGCCCCATAAAGTACGGTGAATGTGAATCTCTAACCTTCCCCTGCATAGTCTATTGGGGCAGTGATTGCTGGATCTTAGGCCCCTCTTGTAAAGCTTGAGGGGTATGTCCTGTTCCACTCTTCTGAATGTGGAATCCACTCACTGAATGCAGAATTCCTTTTTTCTAATGTGCAGGTGCGGTCAAAAACCGAGACAACAGGGTAAGTTCTCCACTACATTTTGTTACACAAACAAAAATAGAATTTAATTCTCACAACAGTCTTACGAGAGAGATAGTAAGATTCCTGCTTTACAAATGACAAATTGTAAATATCTTGTCCTAGATCACATATTTAGTGATGCTAATACCAAGTTTAAACCCGGGTAGGTCTGATTTAAGAGCCCAATCTTTCCACCACACCCTGGTGGAGAAGAAGGCATAAGCAGGGCCCTGAGAGGTGAGCTGACGATGTCTCTGCTCTGCTAGCAGGTGCCCCTGGCCAGCTGGGGTACAAGAAGCACATGGGGGCTGGTGGGAGACAGGTCCACAGAGGTAAGGTCAGACCAGACCATGGAGGACCACAGTTGTGAGAGGTGCATGGAAAAATGATGGGGAAGTTTGGAGTCTGCCAGAGGTGACTGGTAGTGTCATTCACATTTTGAGCAGGTAAGGGACTCCCTCATATCTCTGCTTCTGGGATTGTCCAGGTGGTTGGGTGAAAGCAGGTAGGAGGGGCGTGGGGTTGCAGGTAGAAGTATCGCAACAGTCCGAGTGCAGGCAGCAAGAACCCAAGTCCCCAGCAAGGCAGTGCTGTCGGGATGGAGAAGGGCTGGGACAGGAGGAAAAAACAGCACAACGGGCAGTGCCTGCTAGCTCTTGACAGAAAAAACGGAGGCAGGAACAGGAATCAACTGTGGGTGCTACTCAGGGTGCCCCAGGGAGAAGCCATCCTAAGGGCTTCCCCAGCGAGCCAGGCCTAGCAGACCCACAGCGTGACACAGAGGTGCTGAGCTCTGCACACACACACACACACATACACACACACACACACACACACACACGCTCAGCCAAACACATTCCTGCAGCTTTAGATGTCAGAGGCACCGGACATGTGTTTTTAATGGATTCCCAGGCTGCTAACGGTTAACGTTGTTAATGACCTGCGAGAGTTCAGATCCCTGGGATAAGGGCTACCTGCAAATCTTCCTTATTACTCTTAAAGTATGCAAAGTGAGCTTGGACTGCTTCTTTTCTTTTCTTCTTCTTCTTATAAAACATAAATTCTCTCTCTGAGCCGGGTCACCTTGCTAAGGCTAGGAAACTTCATGTCAAGCAAGAGGTTTTTCACTCTAAATCAGTTTTTACTTTTAAATTAGTTCCACAAAAAAAAGGATCCATTGAGCATCCAGTCAATGCCCTGTTGAACCATGAATCTTTTCGGGTGGGGTAGACCAAATGCAAATGTCGACTCTTCGTGGAGTCCACACTCCCAAGCCCCTGAGGCCCACCGTGACCTGCACCTTCTTCCTTTTCCAGCCTCACCTCTTCCCCTCAAGGGCTCCCTGTTTCTAAGCCTTTTTGAACTTGCAGTTCACCCAACACACTTCTTCCCACACCAAGGCCACAGTTCCTTCCTTGGGCTTGTGCCTTTCAAGCGCAGCACTGTGCACACTTCCTAGCCTCCCCCCAGCGTGCCTTTAATGCATGGTGGAGGAGACACCTCTTCCAGGAAGCTCTCTGTCACCCGCTGCTCTGAGTTTTTATCTTCTGTGTTCACACAGCTTTGTCACGACACTTTCATGCTGTATTTCAAAAGTAAGTATTTTTCCCCTGATTACAAAAATCATTCACACTTAATGGAGAAAATTTGGGAAACACACACATAAAATAACTTGAAGGAGAAAAAAATTACACATACACTAACAGCATAACCACAGATAACTTTTTCTTTCTTTCCTTCCTTCCTTCCTTCCTTTCTTTTTTCCTTCCTTTCTTTTTTCCTTCCTTTCTTCCTTTCTTTTCTTTTTTTTTTTTCAGAGTCTCACTTTGACATCCCTGGATAGAGTGCCATGGCATCATAGCTCGCAGCAACCTCAAACTCTTGGGCTCAAGTGATCCTCCTGCCTCAGCCTCCTCAGTAGCTGGAACTACAGGTGCCCACCACTATCCCTGGCTAGTTTTATGGATGGCATTTTGATGAAATTCTTTCTAGTACTTTTTCCATGTGTTTGTTTATAAAACTCTCATATTCAGAAAAGGAAAAAAATTAAATGCTTAAATTTAAATTAAAATTAAAAAGACAAGAAGAATATTGATAGAAAAATCTTCAGTGCATTTAGTGATTCTAGGTGCCTGGTAACTTTAAAAAATAGTTTAGGACATTTGAAAATCAAATTGCAAGAGAATTTTTTTTCTTTAGTACCAGTTTAACAAAAATATATACTGGAAAATTAAAGCTTGAACAAATCCATTTAAGTCCCATGCATTCTGTTTTTTTTATTTAGCATTCTGTCATGTCCTAAAACTTCTTTTAAAATGCATTTGTACTCTCTAATCCTCTGTTTCATGATTCTCATTGTATTGTAGGGTTTGCATACTTTGGAGGGAGCCTCTAGCAGGCTACAAGCTTCTTTCAGGCAGGGCCTATGATATTTTACCAATTTTTTATACAGTCCTGGGCCTGAGCATGTCATAAACTGAATGAATGAATTCCTTTGTCCATTTCGTCTGTTCTATCTTTCAAAACTTCATGTGCAATTTAAATTTAAACTATTTTAAATTGCATACGAACTTTACGGACACCCCGAACATATACATGCGTACACATAAAACCAATAGGATATGGCTATACTCTTGACTAATACAGATTTTGATTAAAAGTTGATTAATACAGACACTTGATTGGGAAAAAGAAGAGACACTGAAAGGAAAGAGAGGTCAAATGTTATTATGAGGAGATTCAGGATGGCACAGTGTCTAGAGAGGCAAAAAGAAGAACATTTCAGTGGAGAGTTCCTTCTGCTCACGTGGCTCCAGCTGCACGCGTTCTCTGTCCCCACAGTGCACGTATTGTAGAGAACACAGAACAAAAGCCAGGAGCAGGGCAAGACTTCAGGGAATAGTGAATGATCTCTTCAGAGAGTAAGAAAAGATACTAGAAGAAGAAATAGCCAGCACACAAGACAAAGCTTTTGGAAATTAAGTATAAGTAATTTTAAAGGTAATAAATGATTTAGAAGGTAAACGACTAATCCTCCCAGGAAATGAGTAAAGAGGCAGAGACGTGGAGAAGAAAAAAATGGAGAATCAATTCAGGAGGTTGAATTTTTGAAAGACAGGATAAACAAAGTGAACAAAAGAATTATCAAAGAAATCACACACCAAAAAATTCCCTGGAGTATGTAATTTTCAGATGGAACGCATAATGAATGAAAATGAGCCACAGCAAAACATGTCTTCATAGTTCAGAGTTCTGGGAATAAAGAAAAAATACTAAAAGCTCTGAGAGGGAAAGGACAGTTCACACACAGAATCGATACCATTCCAGACTTCTCACTAGTGATACCAGACAGTAGAAGACAGTGGGATAATGCCTTTGAGGTCTTAGGGGAAAATAATTTCCAAACCGTAATCTCATACCCAGCTAAACTTTCAATCTAGTGTGATGGGGAAAGGAAAACAAGGTCTCAAAAATGTCTCTTCTATGTAGCACCTTTCAGGAAGTTACTAGAGGATATGTATAAACAAGGCTGTTAATTAAAAAAAGAGGAAGACGGGAGATGAACAACAACAATAACTCCAAGCCAACCAAAGCCAGAGATTTTACCCAGAAAAGAGGGAAAAGAAGTCAAGATGGGGGCCCAGGAGTGCAAGAGAGCTGACCTCTGATAGAGGGAAGTTAGTGGGAGATAGCTATAACTGGAAAATAAAGAAATAGCAATATTTCTGTTAAATAATAAAACTGTTATTTAGAAATATGAAGGTATATAACAGGAGGAACGGCTAGAGAGATTAAAGGAATTTCCTTTGGGAAGCAAGAATTGGAGGAAGGGATTGAGTGGGGAAAGGATTGCTGTTTTTCTTTATAAGTCCTGTGGTAGTATTTGACTTTTAAACTACACACATTTATTGCCTTTATATAAATTAAATTTAAATAGGTGAAAGTCTATTAATATGCCAAAAATAATTTGTAAATTGAGGGTGAAAAATAACCCCCTTCCCCCATCCTATTAGAAGTAGTCTTCCAGGAGAGAAAGCATGCCCTTCGGATTTGTCTGTCTTCCTCTGCAAATGGTTTTTAAGCAAATTCTTAGGAACTCATCAATCTGCCAATTAGAAGAAAAGGCAAGAGTAACAGCAGGAATCATGAGTGCAAGGAAACAGTTACCGTCCCATAAAATTATTGCCTCTACCAAATTAGAATAAACCTGTCAAGACAACGTTTAACTATCTTTATGTAAAAATCAAAACGGTTTGCCTTCAACTGTCAGACTCCTCCAACTTGTCCGTAACAAAGTGCTCCCTTCCTAAGTCGTATACTTCCAGTTGCCTTCACGGTCTGGGGAAATGTAGCTGCTCCGCCTGTGAATCCAGGGAGCTAGGCTTCTCCGTGGGGGTCTCTGGCGCTCTGTACAATGGCTGCTCATTTGGTCAGCCTGGTCCCTGCAGCAGGCTGGGCGGATGTTGATCCTGTAGGAAAACCAGGAGGTATCACTGCACCTATCTCACTGATCAATAGCACAAAATATAAAATCTACCTCCTCCATTTGGATGAGAGGCAATTTTCTGTGGCTTCTCACATTTGCTAGTACTTTACAAACATGTATCCCCCCACACCACCAGATGCGACAAATTGGTGCAATACTATTATTTTATGTGCTGCCTCATCCTTTATACAAAGTATCTCTGATCACTTCAAAGTGAGAGGGCAGAATGGAAAACGTGATTTATAGACCTCTGGGGACCAGGAAATAGCCCACTAAGGATTCTGGGGAAGGAAGGCCGGCTAGGACTCGGATGCCAACGGCAGGGACAGGGGAGAAGTGTGCGGGTGCACAGACCCCAACTTCAGTTTTGCAGTTGAGGAGCTCATTAGGAAGAGATGCTCAAACTGGAAGATAAATGAACAGTAACCAAAGTTGAAATGCTTCTACGTCTCTCACTTGATGGTTTCTCTTCTCAAAACAGCTTCACTGAGTTCTAATTTACATCCCATAAAACTCAGAGGTTTAAAGTGTAAAATTCAGTGTTTCTAGTATATTTACAGAGTTATGCGATCACCACAATCATTTGTAGACCATTTTTATCACTGCCCCTTAACAATCACACTCATTCTCCCTCCACACTCTCCTCTTCCCTACATGCGCACACACACACACACACACACACACAGTCCCAGGAAACCACTGTCGTACCTTCTGTCTTTGAACTTTTCATATAAACAAAATCATACAAAATGTGGTCTTCGGTGGCTGGCTTCTTTTACACTGTATGCTTCCAAGGTCTGTTAAATTGTAAGATTATCAGTACTTTATCCCTTTTCATGGCAGAACACTTTGGGCATCGCCTATGGCTCAAGGAGTAGGGCACCAGCCCCATATACCAGGGGTGGCAGGTTCAAGCCCGGTGTACCAGTATGTGTATACGGTTACTACGTTTTGTTTACTTAATTATCAGTTGATAGACAACTTGGGTTGTTCCTGCTTTCAAGCTATTATCAATAATGCTGCCATAAACAGTTGTGTACAAGTTTTTATACAGATACATCTTTTCTTCTTTTTCTTTCTTTTTATTTATTTATTTATTTATTTTTTTTTTTTGCAGTTTTTGGCCAGGGCCAGGTTTAAACCCACCACCTCCACCTCCAGTATATGAGGCCTGTGCCCTACTTCTTTGAGCCGCCCCAGATACATATTTTCAATTCCCCTGGATATAGACCTAGGAGAGGAATTGCTGGCTCATAGGATAAATCTACTCTTAACACTTTGAGGAATTGCCATGTATATACAAAGCGATTGCCCCATTTTACATTTCCATCATTGGTGTAGACAGTTCTGATTTTCCTATATCCTTATCAACATGTTATTATCCAACTTTTCAATGATAGTCATCCTAGCTGGTGTCAGTTG
>NW_003852423.1:9605668-9627443 GCF_000181295.1 Otolemur garnettii
CTCCCAAGTAGCTGGGACCACAGGCGCCCGCCACAACGCCCGGCTATTTTTTGGTTGCAGCCGTCATTGTTGTTTGGCGGGTCCGGGCTGGGGACTCGAACCCGCCACCTTAGGTGTACGTGGCTGGCGCCTTAGCCGGTTGAGCTATAGGCACCGAGCCCCAAAAATTTTTCATCTTTAATTTGGTTTGTATGCGATCATAATATGTGAGATTTAATGTCCAACAACTGTTTTATTAAGATTCCAAAATGGAAAGAAAAGATCAACAAAGAACTCTCAAACTTTGGTGCACCCTCTAAAGTTACCCACAGATCCCAATGCTTGGAAGAAAAATTATTTGAAGGAGTCACCACTGAATAAACTGCACATTGTTACTATGCAGTGGCAGCTACTGAGGACGTAAAGCCACCAAATAGCTATTCCAAGTGCCTTAGAGGAAATTGGAAACACACAGGCTCCTTACCACCAAGCACTTGCAGAATTCCAGGGCTCATAATGACGGCAATAATACTGTTTACACACAGCTTTACAGATTATAAAGGGTTCTGAGATTTTAATTTTGATTTTTCACCCTGGGGGCTGAGAGTTCCAGCAGCATGTCATTCGGCTCAGAAAACTGCTGTGTCATGGGTGTCTGGTATAGCGCAGGAGGCTGAAAAAAGACTCCATCCAGAGCCACCGACTACCCTGACCTGCTCGCAGAATCTGATCCTCAGCTTTATTTTCATTTTTTATTTTTTATTTATTTTTATTAAATGACAGCTGTGTACATTAATGTAATCATGGGGTACAATGTGAAAAATAGGTGCTAGGACTCAGGCCTCTGTCCTTGTTCAACTCCCCGAGACCAACCAGTAAACCAGGCTGGTGATGTACTAGCACACTCTACCAGGAGAATCAGGACAGTCTGACTGGCGTTCTGTGCTTTCTATTTCCAGATGGAAAGGCTCTTGAAGGGCCCCAAGAATTTAAAGAAAAGTGGGTTGGATGGTTGAAACCGAGAGACCAAACCGAGAGACCCTGATGGACACACGTCCATTCTAAGGCTGAAACCTCTAACCTAAGGTGGGAGACATTGGCCGGTAGGAACTCCTCTTCCCACAAAACAGTGCTGAAATTCTTTGACAAATCCTTCTTCTCACTCTTCCAAAATTCTGAATTGGTCACCACAGCCTCTACTACTACTTCCCCTAATGATCCGCTCAGAGCCCAATACCCGGTAAGTACTCAACAAAAAAATGAATGAGAGGGTGAATTAAGTTCTGGAAACTCATCTTCATTTGCTTCACATTTAGATAAGACTCTGCAACCTGAGACTGACTCTCAGGAGTCAGTCTGATATTGTTTCTTGGGATGAGTTATCTCCCAGGAAGATTAGTGAAAAGTCATTCACTGGTTCACTTTTCATTCATTCACTCCCTGTTCTTGTAACGAACATTTCCTTAGGGCCTACTACATTTAAGGCTGGTAGACATGACGGGGCTTTTTAAAAAATTACATAGATAAATATACAAAGAAAAAAGATCAAAATAAAGAACAAAACACACACCAAATGCTAACGGTGGTGGACTTATCATTTTCATTTATTTGCATTTTCCACAGTATCCAGATCTTGTGTCTATTGGAAGTGTTTTTAAAAGCATTCATGACGAATGCTGCTCCCAGGGAACAAGGGGTAGAGTGGGAAGGAAATGGGATAAGGTGACCTAAAAAATGACAACACAACACTGACATAAATGCAGACCGTGATCATTTCCTGAAAAGGCTTAAACGCGCTCAGGGTTAAGAGGAGATTGTGATGATCCCGGCAGACCAAAGATGGTGTCACAGAGACGCCATCCTTGAAAGACAAGGAGGGTTTCTCCAGGCAGCAGGGCCTCAGAGATGGGAGTGCATGAAGGTGGGAAAACAGCAAAAAATCTGCACAGTCTATTTTCTCTACATAGAGACCATTCTAGTGACCTTACTGTGTAAGGTCAAGTAAGCTCTCTGACCCCCGCCTCTGCCTCAACAAGCAAGGGACCAGGGTTCAGAAGGAGGTGGTCAAGGTGGCATGGGGAACATCTCTGAGGGGACACCCTGGGGGAGCACACAGAGATGAGAACCAGGAAGGATGGGGAGCCCAAGAAGGAAGTCTCACCCCATTATGTTCCACAGGCCAGAGAAAGGCTGGACACAGTGACAGGAGCTAGAGGACGCAGTGCTCAGACAGACCACAGAAGACTGGAACCAGGTGGGGGGGCATCTGGACACACACCTGCCACAGTGGCTTTTCCAGGCCACCATCATTTACGTGTCCCTAGCAGTTCTGAACCACTGCCAGTTTCTCAAATGTGCTGCCCATTGTTACATCTGTGTGCTTTCTCTGTAAGTTCTTTTCTGAAATGCCCTCCTCCAGTTCACACATCACACTGCTAAAAATGTGATGAGACAGTGTCACTTGCTTATTAAAAATATTTGCTCTTTCAGCACTGCATAAAGGAAGGCAGCCAAAGTGCACCATTCCCGACTGATCACGGCCCAGCCCCACTGCTGCCTTCCTCCCGGCATCTGACCTGACCCTGCTGGCTGGAACGGACTCATCCTTTAACCTGTGTTTCCTCAGTCATTGCTTTTTACCATTATTGCCCTCATTATTGTTGAGTGTGCTACATGTAAAATTATGCACATTTTAGTTCCTACGGTTGTGAGGTCATCGAAGGCAGGGTCTCTGTCCCATCTGTGTATCAACAGGGCAAAAGTGGGGTGATTCAAGTCAAAACATCTGAAAGGCCATGAATGAATCCATTTGTGAGAAAATGAATTTAAAGGAAATCCCAAAACAAATTCAGGGTTTAGAAAGATTTTGTTTAGAAAAATACAAATGCAATACATGGAGGCTCATACCTATAATCCCAGCATTCTGGGAGGTGGGTCGATTGCTTGAGCTCAAGAGTTTAAGACCAGCCTGAGCAAGAGCAAGACCCTGTCTCTACTTAAAAAAAAATGAAAATAAAAGAAAAGAAAAAAAAATAGTTGGGCATTTCGGCAGGTACCTGTAACCCCAGGTACTTGGGAAGCTAAGGCAAAAAGATTGTTTGAGCTCAAGAGTTTGAGGTTGCTGTGAGCTATGATAATGCCACAACACTCTATCCAGGGTGACAGAGTGAGACTATCTCTCCTAAATAAATAAAGTATGTGTGTGTGTGTGTGTGTGTGTGTGTGCATATATATATATATATATATATATATAATTTCTTTAGAAAAATGTTGCCTTGGCTAAATGCCATGGCTATGAATTCATCTCAACATCAGGTCAGAATAATTAGCAAATTGTGTTTATGTTTAACTTCTTTGTTCTCAAGAGAAGCTATTTAAATAGGCACTCCTGCTTTGATTGAAGTTCTTTTTTGATTAATTGATAAAGGCTGTATGTGCATAGAAGTAGTATTCAACAACAAATGCAATAATGGCAAAATAGAAATGAAAAAATGAAATGCTTTTATTTATCAATGATCATCAAAAATAGTGAGCTAAAGGTGCAAATGGAAGCACAGTTCCTGAATCTAACTACTCTCCAGAGTAGAAAGACACATTAAAAGGAGGATGGAGGCTCGACACCCCTACTCAGTGGTTAGGGCGCCGGCCACATACACTAGGGCTGGTGGGTTCAAACCCAGACCAGGCCTGCTAAGTAACAGTGACAACTACAACAACAACAAAATAACCGTCCACTGTGGTGGGCACCTGTAGTCCCAGCTACTTGGGAGGTGGAGGCACTCTCACTTAAGCCCAAGAGTGTGAGCTGTGATGCCATGGCACTCTACCAAAGGTGACATAGTGAGGAAAAAAAGAAAAGGAGGATGGAGAGGACCAGGTCATTAGCTGATTTTCTTTTTTTGTTTTTTAGAGGCAGTGGCTTTGGCCGTGCATGGAGGCTGCTTCCTGGTGCCACACCCCTACCCCTACCATTCCATTAGCTGATTTTCTAAGACACGCAGGGCACTAGTACATTTGTGACACAGTGGGCAAAGCCAGAGATACAGTGTGTGGTACATTATGTCCCCAGAAGGAAATTAATCTCTATAGGGGAAAATCCCTATAGTGAATTGAAGATGGCTGCAAATTCTTTGAGAGCAGAGACTATATCTTTTCACTTCTACTCTGGGCTGGCTTGTCACTTGTTTGCTAAGTACGAGGCTAAGCCTTGAAAGATCTACAGTCTCTGCTTTTATGCACTGCAAATGCTCTCTCTTGGAATCCAGACACCATGCTATGAGAGGCTGGATGGATGAGAACTAAAGTGCTCTGGTCAACAGTTTCAGCTAAGCTTTCAGTCAACAGCCAGCACTGCCCATGTCAATTAGCCAGCTTAGAAGTTCCAGCCCATCAAAACCTCCAAAGGACTGCAGCTGCAGCCAATACCATTAGAGCAGAAGAACCATCTGGTTGAGCCCAGTCAACCCCCGGATTTGTAAGATTCAACAAATGGATGTTGTTCTTTTAAGTCACTATGTTTCAGGGTGGTTTGTTATGCAACAATAGATAACTGAAACTGCCCCTGATTTATGTTTACTGGAAAGTGAGACCAATTCAAAATTCTGCTCATCTCTAGGAATAGCAAAGTAGGACAGAAATAAGGCTTTCCACCTCCCAGGCAGTTCCCAGGAGAAACAGCTTAGTTGGCTATAGAAAAATTAATAAGAACAATGCAGTAAAGTAAGTGAGACAAACCGTGCTAAGTCAGCAGCATCACTGGCAAAGTGTGCAAAAACTTATTGTGCCATTAAGGCACGCAATCCAATTACTACAACATGTACAGAGTGAAATAATAAACTTGCCGTTTGACGAGAAGGGTATATAAAATCAGTGGCTGTAAAAAACACAGTGGAATCAATAAAGTTTATGAAAATGAAATTAGTTGTGCGTGAATGTGGGTAGCAAATGCACAACATGTTCCATGTTTAGGAAATAGGAATCGAGCTCTCTGTGGTCTGGGGCGACACTCAGCATAAAGGATTAACGAATCCCCATCCACTGCCTTATTTAGTTTGATTATAAAGGACTGTTCGGTTTATTATAATTTTTAGGCTCTACTTTTGCCCACACATTTGTCACCTGCCCTGCCTCTAACCCAGTGGACTTCTACTTATCAAGGTCCGGTTAGCACCACCTCTGTGAAGCCTTCTTTGATTTCTCCTGCCAATAATTGATCATTTCCCTCACTGTGTTTCAAGCATCCTTCACAAGATGTTATAATGGGCACTTATCACCCCTTTTCGGTGTCAGGGCACGTGAGTGTATTAAGGACAAGACTGGTCTTATTCAATCTGGTGTCCTTTCTCATGAGTGAAACATGATTCTAGGCATATGGAAAAGGCTGCAAAGTAGATGTCCAGCATTCCAATGGACAAATGGATAAATGGGCAGAAGACTAAATGATGAGTGAGTGAATTCCCAATCAAACTGTGACTTAGGGAATATTCTAAGGGTTGGCGAGATAGGGAAGGAAGAGTTAAGTGGTGTCTTGACCATTCCTCTTTAGGATTAGGAACCATTCATTGCTCTAAAAGCTTTCATTCTCATCCAGACACAAAGGCAGGGACCACAGTGTGTACAGGACACTCTGGCAGCAGAATAAAAACATTGTCAGCGATGAAGAGAGCCACCTTGTCTATACGTTAACTCAGCTGACATTTATTGAGTGCCTGTGATGTGCCAGGCCCGGTGCCAGGGGCTGGGATACAGTGATGTGCAGCTCTCTTACAGTTTATGTAAGCCTAATTAGGGTATTAGGCATTAAATAATAAACACATCTATAATTACAAATCGTGGTAAGTACTATGGAGGAAAGGGCAAGATGCTATGATACGGTTTAGGTGGTGTGGGGGCAGAGAGCAAGTTGCATTTAGGTTGGGAGTTAAGAGTGTAATTCAATGGTACATGTATTTGAGGAATTGGAGTCTACTATTAGGTTGAACCACAAGAAATTGTTGGTATTTACGCATTTATGACCCACAAAATGGCAATTTTGTGTGGCTCCAGCAAATAGGTGTAAACTTGCATTCCAGGCAGGGGCAGGGACAGAAGTTATAGGCTTTCTGCTTTCATCAGAGCAGGGACAGATGGCTGTGACATTGAGGGAACTGTAGCAACTGGAAGAAAACTTGCAACCCTACATTATAAAAGTAGCCCCAGAATTTTAGTAGTAATTTCATGTTGACAGCATCCTTTTGATTTCAGATACCTCTGCTTATCCTCAAATCACCGAATAGATGACTGGAGAAAAATCTGAAGTTCTATTATTGCCCCTCCTTGTAAAGCAAAGGTGGAGAAGGATGTTGTTTGAGTCTTGGAGGGGCGTGTGTTTCTAAATGAATTGACCAGCACCTTCACCACATAATTGCACAGGATTAGCTGTAAAATGTGCTTGTGTTCAAACTACTGGCCACCCCAAACTTAGTATTGTAAAACAACCATTTAGCATGCTTATGGATTCCAGGGCTCAAGGAATGGAAAGGACATGGTGGGGATGGCTCTTCTCTGTTCTCTGATGTCTGGGCCTCAGCTGAAAATATCTGGACTGTAAAGGGCCAGAATACAGATGCTCTGCAGTTTACATCCTGATAAACCCACTATAAGAGAATATCATTAAAAGGAAAATTCACTTAATACACATAACCTACTGAGAATCGTACTTTAGCCTTGCCTACCTTAAACGTGCTTAGCAGACTTACATTGGCCTAGACATAGACAGGTGTCTTATAGACATCATGAGATGCCAAAAGAAAATCATTAAGTCAAGCCACTATAAGTCAGGGCATCTAAGGAGGGAACTGAAGGACCCACTTCCCCGGGTGGGTTCTTCATACATTGTCCTTTATCTGAGCTGGGAGGTGCAGAAGCTGGCTCAGCTGGCACGGCAGGGCTGAGCACACCACACGGCTTGGGCATCACACAGCCTGGAGGCTCAGTTCTCCAGGGAGGGGCCTTTGGAGAGTGAGCATTCCAAGACCAGGCCAAAGCTCCACGTCCTTTTGTGACCTAGTTTCAGAGGGCACATCACATTCCTTCTGCGGTACTTTATGGTGGAAGCAGTCACAAGCTCACCAAAAAGTCAAGATCACATTGCAGAAGAGCATGGGGGATAGGAGAGATTGCTGCGTCCATCTTTGAAAATACAATCTGCTATGAAGTGATTAGAGAGAGAGCAACAGCCAGAGAAACTTGGGTGAGGGAGGCAGGTGACAGCTCTGTTTGGGATTGCTGGGCACGTGTACAAAGTAAAGGTGAGGGCGAAAGTGCCCTTGTTATAAGGAAACACCTCCAAAGGGAGTTCCCCAGAGACAACCCCTCTCTTTCAGTGTGCAGATAACCATTAGCTCTTCCCGAGAGGACAGAGACATGTACACTAGTTTAGGAAGGCAGAGGATGTCTGCTGGAAGAGTTAGAATTTTCCAGAGTGTAGTAGGTAGGGAGAAACAGAGTCTTCCCAAGAAATCCAAAGTTCAGTTTGGGAAGACAGCTCTTTGACCAAATTGCATAAGCAGTATCTGAGATTTAGTAGCTTGAAGCAAGACACGCGTAGCCTGCAGCTCCAAAGAGAGAGAAACAGGAACAAACACCTTCACCTTTCTCCATTCCTGCCATTCCTTCTCCTGCAAGTGCCTGCCTTTGGCCAAACCAAACAAGATCCAGAGGGCAGGAAGCCTGGCTGATGCAGGAGCTAGAAGCCAGCCACAGAAGTACAGAGCCAGGTGGAGAAGGATGGAGGGTGATTCTGGGGCACAAGCCCTAAAAAAATCACCAGACGCTAGAGATACCTGAATCAGGTAGGACCAACCCATTATATTTAAGAGTCTGTGGCCCAGAATGAGCAATGTTGTCCCTGTTCTGTGTTATTGAGACTTATTTCTGTCAGTGTATACTCATGCCACAGTAGTATTCTGAATACCTCAAGACATTAGTATTTCTGTGTTCTATATTAATATATTAATCAAATCCTGGCTGTGCCACATATTTGTTGTGTGGCCTTAGGTGAGCTACTTCTCTGTGCTTTCATTTCCCTCACTCAGAAATGAGAGATGAATATTATACCTTGTGGGGTGTGCTAAGGACAAAATGAGATTGCATGTATAAAGCACGATGCCTGATGTGTAATAAGGGTTGGGTAAATGCTACTATTGTTTTTGTGTAACAGAAGCTTTCCAAGGATAGTTCATATGTGGAAAGCACTATACTTTCAGTATAAAGTTGCTTAAAACATATTTTTTAATGCTCTTTTTTTTCTTTAGAGACAGGGTTTCCCTCTGTCACCCACGTTGGAATGCAATAGCACACCTATAGCTACTGCAGCATCTGTCTCCTGGCCGCACGCGATCCTCTCACCTTGGCCTCCCGACGTGCTGAGACTACAGGGGTGAGCCACTGCACCCACCCTTAATGCTATTTTGATAACATACTTCTTAGTTAGTCTTTAATCTTTACCCCTTGAATACTTTTCAGACAGACAAAAACATTATCAGTCAAATCTAAAATGTATAAGTATGTATATGCCCTTTGACCCAGCAATTCTAAGACCAGGATTTTTTTTTTAAATAGACTTTCTTTTTTAGAGCTGTTTTAGATTCACAGCAAAATTGAGAAGACACAGAGAGTAGTCCTCGCCCCCGCACATGCATCACTGCACCCCATGATTGGCATCCCCCACCACAGTGGTACACTTACTACTTAGACACATCACCAAGGCCACAGTTAGGGATCATCTTGGTGCTGTACATCCTATACAGGTGGGCACAGGTATACTGACATGTACTCTCCATTATAGCACCATACAGAATCATTTCCCTGCTCCGAAAATCCTCTGTGCTCCAATATTTCATCCTCCCCGCACTCTTAACGCCTGGGAACTACTGATCTTTTGCTGTCTCTACAGTTGGCCTTTTCCAGAATGTTAAGTCCAGTTGTACAGTACAAGCCACAGACTGGAAGAAAATATTTGCAAAAGACATATCTGATACGGGACTGTTATCTAAAATGTACAAAAAAACTCTAAAAATTCAGCAGTAAGAAAACAACCAAATCTAAAAATGAACAAAAGACCTTAATAGACATTTTACAAAGAAGATGTAGAAATTAAAAATGAGCCTATAAAAAACACTCCACATCATACGGTATCAGGGAAATACAAATTAAGATAACAATGGGATACTATGTACCCCTAGGTACCTATTAGAATGGCCCAAATCCAGGATATCGACAACATCAAATGTTGGTGAAGATGTGGAGCAATGGAAACTCTCATTCATTATTGGTGGGAATGAAACATGATACAGCTACTTTGGAAGACAAGTTTATCAGCTTCTTACAAAAACTAAACATCTTGTTACCATACAATTTAGCAATTGTGCTCCTTGGTATTTACCCAAATAGATTAAAAACTCATTTCCACACTAACACCCGAACATAAATGTCTAGAGGGATTCATTCATAATTGCTCAAACTTGGAAGTAACTAAGGTGTCCTTCAACAGGCAAACAGTTAAATAAACTGTGGGACATCCAGACAGTGGAGTATTATTCAGCATTAAAGAGAAATGAGCTGTCAAGCCATGAAAAGATACGGGATATGGGGGATACTTAAATGCAAATTACTTACTACCCGTTGTTACACTACATGTTCTTTTAGTAGTTTAATCAACAACATGCCCCCAAATTAAAAATCCAAGATTCCATTTCTTGACACCTGCCCCTCCAATCCTATGTTTGAATTCAGTGACATGGTCCCACAGTCCATTTGAGGTGGAGGAGACGGGGTCCAAGTCTGCCAGCAGTGCCTGGGGCCTTGGCCCAAGCAGTGGAGGAGACTCCTGCCCACTGCTGGCCCATGGATGGCCCTTAACCTTACCTTTCCCGTAGAGAAGATATATAGTCACAGGTGACAACAGGCAGACTGTGACTGTGGAATCTTAGGTTAATTAGACCTACTTGCCCCTAGAGGTGGAAGTCTGCCCCACCAGCCATCGCCTAGTGTCCACTCCTGGCTCAGGACTCCTGCTCCTCCCAATTCCTGGCACACCTGTGGGGCAACTCCTCCCTCGGCAGGACCTTCAGGGGGACCATCCTTGCAGGCAGCCCACCACAGCTCAGGCTTCTCCCAGCTGGGAGACTGTCTGCTTTCATCAAGATGATTTAACAAAATGCCAGTGCAATCTTCAGTATTCCTAGAGTCTTTGCAAATCTTTGCTTTGAAGTCTCTGGAGAGAAAGAAAGATGCTGTAAACTTCTTTCTTCCTCACCTTTAAAGGGGTTCCCACCCAACATCCTCTCTGCCCCTCCTTTCCCAAACAAAAGACATTCTTTACAATCCATCCCCCTAATTAACAATTTGTTTTTATTTTTCAATATTTGGTGGTTGATTTAGTTTGAGGTCCTTGGGGGATTTAGACTACATGGATTAAACCAGAGCAGCTGGAAGGTGGAGAATGTTTTAGCACAGTGTCTTTTTAATTGGCAGCAGCACAATCTGTAACAAGGTGAGTCTAATTCCATTCTGCTGAGAGAGGAAGAGTTTTATTTTCGTTATCCTTCCAAGACTGTCCTGCAAGTTGACAGAGTTTGTGTCTAATATAATAAAAAGCAGAAAAGTCCCAATCTCTTCCCATTTCTGTCATCCTGCTGCCAGGCCCCATTTGATCCAGTCCAGTTGGGGTTGGGTGCCCTGTCCCCAGCCAGCCAGAAGCCCGCCTGGTTCAGTTTACTTCTGGTTCGTCTTTACTTCCAGGATGTAGATATTCTGGAGCACCCCCCAAATTATGGAAGATTTACCAGGCTTCCTTACATTAGGAAGCCCCAGACTCCAGTTTTTATTCCCCGTGGCCTGCAAAGTTACCAAAGCCCAGTTTGGGTTCTTCTCAGTCATCTGGAATTAGCAAAATTGATCCTCAACGCCACTGCGTTCGTTCTATCTTCGCTCTCGGTCTATTTTCTCCCAAATCTCCCAAATCTCAACCTGGTAATTCTTTTCTGCCTTGTTAGCTTTCTAAGGCCTTCAAGAAGATTTTTACTACCTACCTACCTCAGCATGTAGGTAGATTGATTCAAAGTTCCTAGTCTCCCACTACTGAAAGCAGAAGATTGTCATCTATTATGAAGTTCCATTTTTAAAGGGCTCCTGTAAAGATTTTGGCCCTCATTATTGAATAATTCACCATTATCTGCTTCTTTTTTCCCCTATATCAGAAGGAACTCAAAACTATAGAAACTTCCTTCTGCCTGCGACTGTTCAAGAATTCTTTCACTTATGGTTCATCTACTTATCAGAAACGGATCCAGGATATTACCTGGCCGACGGGAGCCTAAGATAGAGTGCCTCCCCACGTCTCCCTGAGTGCAGACCAACCTGCCCTCTCTTCCCCGGAGTCTAATTCTGACCAAAGTCTATGGTGGCCCCAGTTTACTGTCCTAATTCCAAAAATCCAGTCTACAGATTCATGCACCAAAGCCCTGGAAAGCACAGCTGAAGCATACGCAACATCACAACATCGTATTTTAATCTGCTTTTTGCCAGCCTCTCATCTGTTGAAGTTCCCAGCCCTTTTCCTGTCAGTGACTCACAATTTTGTTGCTAGTGCTGAATTTTCCAGCTCCCAGAAAAAGGAGCTAATGTTTCTTTTTCAAAGGTCAAGTCTATCACAGTTAACTATTTTCCTGTTTGAGCTGATTTTAAGAATAGTCTTTGGAAGGGGATGAGGAGGGTGAGGGCAAGGGGCAGCTTCCCTCTATTACGTGTCCCTCTCCAGGGCTCCTGACTAAAAGGAAGCATGTCCCAGCAGAAGGTGGACAAAGTGCTATCAGTGACTTTAATGTCCTGCTCCTTGGTGGGTGGGGCTTCAGGGGCCCTGAAGTCTTGGGAAAACATCAGAGGCGATGGGCTTTCTGTGCCCCATTAAGCCTATTTGAGTTAGTTGACATTTGGACATCTGACTGACTAGTAAATCCCATAGAACCAGGATTTCCCTGTCTGACGGGTAGGGCTCCATCTTTCCGTGAGAGGAGGATCTGCCAGACTCCATGTGCTCATGGATACACATTCTGAGCCCTCTCTCCCCTCCATGGCTTGGGCTGCCCCCTCTCCCTCAGGCAAGAAGATCTTAACAGCTCTAGGCCCCATCTTCACTCCCAGCCACCTGCACCCCAAACCAGTTTCCAACCCCAGGGATCTAAAGTAAAGGCTCTAGGGAAGAAAACTTCAGCAAGTTATTTCAATCCACCCTTGCTGAATTCTTGGGGCTGAGGTTATAGGCTATGACTAGGACATTTTCTAATGAAAAATAGTCTCTAATAGTCCTAGCCCCAAGATATGTGGCATATGCTTTTTAGGGGGAAAAATCTATATGTGATAATACCATTTTAGGTAAATAACTAAACATTTACATATAGGTAGATGATGGCATATATTTTTTTTAAAATAAAGGACAAAGAACATGCTGTTAATGTAATTAGAAAGACAGTCAATTTTATACACTCTGTTTCTAAATATTATAAGCAAGAATTAGTTTTGAGTAAAGATTTTTAAGTGCTGGGCATAGTGACTTATGCCTTTAATCCTAACACTTCAGAAGGCTGGGGTAGGAGGATTACTTGAAGTCAGAAGTTTGAGACCAGCCTGGGCAATATAGCAAGATCCCATCTCTACAAAAACTAAAAAAAAAAAAAAAAGATAAAAAATTAGCTATTAGCTGGGTGTGATGGCACATAATTGTAGCCCCAGCTACTCAGAAGGCTAAGACGGGGGATGCCTTGAGCCCAGGGATTGGAGGTTGCAGTGAGGTATGACTGGGCCACTGCACTCTAGCCTGGGCAACAGAGTAAGACCCTGTCTCTTAAAACAAATAAAACAAAAATGTTTTATAGAGATACTTGGAAAGAGTTTCATGAAAAAAACATTATAATAAGATATACTAGAATGTTCATAAATTTAAGTTATTCATTCCACATACATTTTTGAACATCTCTGTTCTTAGTATGTTATTACAAGGATTGAGATGTGTACTACCGTGTTCACCACACAGTGCAAAGTGGACTCCGTGACTCCATGTCCACCGTGACAGTGGACTCCACTAAATTATAAACTCTTTACATTCAATAAAAGACCAGTTGCCACTGCTCCTGGGAGTGTGAGCAGAGAGCCTTCAACTGTCTGACCCTTCAGGGATTGCCTGTGCTCCAGAGAGCCACCTCGGCCAATGTCTGGGCCTTTCCCAGCTGTCCTACCTTCAACTGAGGCAGGAGGATCAAGACCTGGGCATCTCAGTCCAGCTTGGTATCACTGAGAGGATATTCCAAGTTCAGGGCTCCCTGGGGACTGGCTGAGTCTACTGCTGCACAGCTTGGCTTCTCCCTCTATCTTCCACAGGTGTCGATAACAAAGGAACTCCTTCATAAATACCTGCACATTAAACACCATCTCAGAGTCTGCTTCCTAGGAACTTGACCTGTAGTATGCAAGTCCTAGAACATCCAGTGGTTATAGAAACTGTTAGGAGAAGTCAGGTTCATCTACTTCTTGGCATTAGTCTACCCAGGGCACAGAAGTGGTATTACACAGTGCAGGAGTTGGAAAATCTTTTTTGTAAAGGGCCAGACAGTAAATATTTTAGGCTTTGCAGGCCACAGGAGTTTCTGGTTGTATATTCTTCTTCTCTCTGTGTGTGTGTCTGTGTCTGTGTGTGTGTGTCTTATAGGCCATTACAAATGTAAATCATTCTTAGCTCACTGGAAAACCAGGTTGCAGACCAATAGGCTGTAGGTTGCTGACCCCTGGTAGGGTATTAAGAGCATAAATTTCTTGAGAGACAGTTTTCCTTGGGTTGCTCGTGTTTTTGTACATCTAGCAAAGAAAAGATACCAAATGACATTGTTCCAAATTATCTTTTTAAGAATTTTGTAGAGCATTCAGCCTTGGAAGATAAAGTGTTCCCACCACAGAAGAAGCCACTCATGCCTTCATTATAAAAGATTCAGGTTCCCCAACCTTAGGGTTCCTCTCTTAGGCTTAAAATGGATTAGTATGGGGGATATGGGAGGAGTGTAAAGTATCAGCTGGCCGTCTTCAGGTTGTCTTGTGGAAATTGAGACTAAGGAAACTGGCCCAAGAAAATGCTGATACTCTGGTACTGCTATTACTATAAGCAATAAACTGTTCTTTGTCTTTGATCCAGGAATATTTTGTCTACAGCCAGTATCCATGAAATTTTAGCAGACTAATTTGTTAGATTACAAGTAGAGTAAAACCTCAGACTCTTCACAATTATTGATTTGCTGGGTTCACATTCTGGTTCTACCAATGATAGTTGGTTAAGTGGTCTAATTCCCAGGAAGACCCAGAGATAGAGATAGTTAGGAACAATACCCAGGGGCTACCCACAAACTTCACCAGCTGATTACCTGCTGGGATTGCCCTCCTGTCCCTGGGGAACAGAACAACTCAGCCTGGTCCCAACTGAACTGGCTCCGGCTACTTCCTGCCCTCTTCATGTTAGAGCAGTGGTTCTCAAAATGTGGCCACTTGAGAATTAAGTAGAAACACAAATTCCCTCAACCTAGATCTACTTAACTGGAAATTCTAGGGGGGTTGGATTCGGCAATCTGGTGTTACAAGCCCTCCAGGTGACTCTGATACACTCCCAAACTTAAGCGTCATTGCCTTAGAGCAGTTTTCTTCATCCTTTTTTAGCTCACAGCGCACTTGAACCTATAAACTTGCACAGCACACTTAAATTATGTTAAGCAAAACAAAAAGAGTTAAGAAAAGACTATACTTAACTGTGCTGTGAACTTCTTTCAAAAACAATTTCACTAATGGTCTGTAAAAATGTTTGCAGCATGCCTAAGATCCTCCACTCGGCACACCAATGTGTCACGGCACAGTGGTTGAAAATCACGGCCTTGGAGTATCCTGCTCTGGCTTTGCACCCTGAGAAGTATCTTCTGTTTCACAGCCTGAGCTCATTCTCACCTATCAGAACCCAAAGATGCCGGGGTTTCCAACGAGCTACTATACTCTTCTGGTGATTCGTTCTGTGTAACTTTGGCCCCCATCCAAGGTCCTAAGCACAAAATGAAAGAATCAAGAAACTGCCTGGAAGTGGTGGGCTCCGGTGAGAAGACCACAGAGTCAAGCCTGACGTCTCTGCAAACTGCTCTATGCACATTTCTTCCCACCTGAGAACTCACTACAGAACCAAAGCTTTCCTACTTGTCATACTTGTTTTCCTACATCTCTTTGGTAAATACTAAAATCTCAATATTTTCTTTACAATTTTGAATTTTAAATATCCTGACTTAAAAAAAAAAAATCAACATGTGGCCAGGCGCGTGGCTCAGGCCTATACTCTTGCACTCGGGGGGGAGGCTGAGGCGGTGTTTTCTGCCTGTTAGCAGCTCTTACTAAAGTCTGGCGGACACTGGTGTAGCAGGCTAACCCAGAACTGCCAGCATCCCTCTCCGGCAGTTGCACAGAGGCTGGGCGTTTACCACGCACCTACTTGAATCTGGGGCAGCAAGTGATGTGTTGTGAGACCCGTGGGAATTCACGAAGCATTTCCAAACACATGGCTCCAGTCGAGCCGCACAAGCTTGTGGGATCAGCATACTCCTTATTTCACAGATATGGAAGCTGAGGCTGGGGAAGGCAAGTGACTTGTGCAGAATCACACAAACCACAGCAACTCCCCCCACCGGGAATGTGAATTCTGATAGAAATCCAAGTCCAGATTCATTGGCTCTATTTTTCTACCATGCCACACTCGTGTGAGGTTTCCAAGATCCCGTTTTGAGGTGACTTCTGACCTCATCGGGAGGGATAGCATCTACGAGCCGAAGAAAAAAAACAAACCGCTAAAACCCCAAACCCAAAAGGGGAATGGTATGAGAGTCACAGCTGCTGTGAGGAAGATGGGACCCCAACCAACCAGGCAGAGTGAGGAGGGGGAGCTTGAAGATGGTACCAGAGACGCACTTGGAAAGGGGCACCAGTGGGGCAGTTGGAGACCAGTGGAGTTTCTACGGGCAGGGATGGGAAAGCTGGGGAAGCGAGTGGAGGAGGGGACAGGCCAGCACTCCTGGGATAGCAAGCCCTGCAGAATGACAGGAGGGGACAGGGCAGCAAGGGTGTGGTGGGAGACACAGCTAGCCGTGATGCAGAGCACTGACTTAGGTTTCCATCACAACCTCTGAAGGCCTCTGAGCAGGTCAGATCTGTGGTTGGAACTGTGCTCCAGGGAGGCCAAAGTGGCAACTGGTACAAGATAGGCCAGGGGGAGAGAGTGGAGGCTGTGGGGAGGAAAGGAGGGCCTGAGCAGGAGAGACATTGTGCATCCCTATTTACAGCAGTGTAACAAGCCCCGGCAGTGCCTTGAAAGCCAGGCTATGGGGCTTCCACAATGCTGTTATCTTGTACCATCAGAGTTTAGTTTTTGGTCCCCAGGTGACTGATATATCTGCTCTGGGATTTATAATTTTTCTAGAAATATTCAAATTTCTGGAATTCTTGATTGAAGATCCATATCTATCAGTAATAATTTCTAAGTACCAAAATGTTCATAAACGATTTCTTCCAAGCTTCATAAACTCAGCTATGCTATTTTTCTCTTTGAAGAGATGTAAGGAAGTGCTCCGTCTTCTAAATAATACCCCAGAGAATTTCCGCCAGTCAGGCCTTCTCTCACCAGGCTCCCGCATATGTAGTTTTGTGTCCCACTGCAAGTCCTAAAATTAGCCAGACAAAATGTCTTTAAAATCAGCGTTCGGTTCCCCATACACACTTTTTTCACTTTCATGCCCTAGAATAGGCCTGGCAACAAACCAACAGAGAAACTTTATTTCCTTGGCTCAGACTGACATTTGGGGGAGCAGGTGAGAGTTTTTCCCAAGTTGCTTTCGGAATTTCATGCTGTGGCTCCTACAACGTGTGGTTAGATTTATGGGTGCTCAGGGCTCCTCCCCTGCTGAGGGGTACACTTCCAGATCATTTGCCTCTGGCTCCCAGCTGCTCCAACAGTCCAGTTCTAGGCTAGCTGGGGACCTAGGGGTGGCTGGAAGCAAAATATCAAATTAGGCCAGTCAGATTCTAGCTCTTGAGAATCTAATTGGGCAAAATGGAGGAAACCAGGCATCTATATAAAAAGGAGAGGGTGACGGGAAAAGGGGGGTGTAGTGCCAGTGCTTGAGGCCCAGGAGTTTCGCACTGGATTGGGTTAGACCAGAGAAAAACCAAGAAGCCAAAGGTAGCTGTGACATGCCCTTTATTCAGCTGGTGGTGGCCAGTGAGCAAGAACGGGACATCCCTTCATCCAGCTATGGGGGTTGATGAGCTAACGCAAGAGCCTCCCTGCCCCCACAGGAAATCCTCTCAGGCGGAAGCCGCGGAGCCTTATACAGCAGCCAGAGCAACAGTGCTCTGCCTCAGTCAATAAGAAGGGCTCCATGTTGCTTAATCACGATTACTGAATGGCACCTGCCATCACAATTACATGGCACCTGCCGGCTTGATCGTGGTTTCTCAAAATAATCTGGCACCTGCTGGCCTTCAGGTGAGCAAGCCTAATTAACTCATCTTCCCCCCAGGGAAGGGGGCCTTGATGGACCACATGGAAGCCAAAGTTATGGGGCAGCGAAAGCCATGAGGAAGCACTGAGATGTGGTCCATGGAGGGAGGAGAACGGAGCAGATGCAGGGACCAGAGCCAGGGACGGAGGGCAGCTTGCCCTCCAGATCTTGCTTCCAGGCTCCAGTTCAGGTCCCATCAGTAAACCTTCCGCTTCTTGGCGGGCTCTAGGTCTCTCTTCCTGTGCTCCCAGAGGACAGCCCTTCAAATGAAAAAGCTGCCAACACCTCTAAACACGTGTGCCACCATCTCTAAGTGTGAGTCGAGCAATCCTCAGATAATCAGCTCTGCTGAGAGCTGAGGTGAAAAGGAATCACCTGGGGATGGTCCTGCCCTGAAGAGTTGAGTCAGCAGGACTGGCTGGTGGCTGAGGTTCTCCCGGGTAAGGCCATCCTGGTATTCCCTAGCCCAAGAGCAAGAGGATGCGTGACTCACATAAGCAGCCCTATCACTCACTGAGAGAGAGAGAAAATCAAAACCAAGCAAAACTAGGTTTCTAAATTGTCCAAAAGATAGACTGTAAAGAGGCAGAATAGATGAGAACTTCCTAGCTTTCCCCCTTTCTATAGCATTTAGGAAGAGAGAAGTTTTGAGCAGTTGCTTAAAACTGGCGTGACTAAGGGCCTCTGATGTTTCAGGGTCCCGTAATGTCTTGAGGTGGCAAACTTTTTGTCTTTGCTTAGAACAGAACTCTTGGGTTTTTAAACAAATCTGCTCTAGGGTGTCAATAAATTCACCCAAAGAGAATCTTATGGCTAACCAGGTTGGTTTTGAATAATTTCTATGATTCTAAAAAGAAACTATTAGATTTCACCAGAAAGTGTGATCTGTCACTCACTCTAAATTGAGCAGTACACCTCCTAGTGTGAGGCTACTGAAGCTCTTAATGCATATCTTGCCATTAAAATGAGAAGGCTGACTCTTGACCAAGTGAGGGCAAATGTGCATATCATTGTCCTTGCACTATTCTCCTGTTCTATCTAACTGTGGGATAATGCAAAGTGCATTCCCTCTTCAAACACTGGAAAAGCCCTGCTGGGGCCAGGCACGGTAGTTCACATCTGTAATCCTAGCCCTCTGGGAGGCTGGTGGATTGCCTGAGCTTAGGAGTTCGAGACCAGCCTGAGCAAGAGTGAGACCCCTCTACTAAAAATAGAAAAACTAGCCGGGCATTGTGGCTGGTGCCTATAGTCCCAGCTACTTGGGGGGCTGAGGCAAGAGTATTGCTTGAGCCCAAGAGTTGGAGATTAATGTGAGCTATGATGCTATTGCAGTCTACCCAGGGTGACAAGAGTGAGACTCAAAAAAAAAGAAAAAAAGAAAGAAAGAAAGAAAAGAAAAGAAAAGAACCCCACTGGGACAGAGGTAAGTAACAGTGAGGTGGGAAATAAAGAGAAGACCAAAGGTTCATTACCGCAAATACCAAAGAAATCAAAAGGTATGAAAATGTAAGCTCTAAAAGTATCCAATAGATGAAACATTCACTCCTCTTAAGAAAAGAAAATGAAACATTTTCCTTAGTACTATTGCCTTAGTGGTATCTTCTGAGTTAAACTCTTAGGGAACAGCTTTCAGTATAGTATAATTTGAGAACATTTATTGCCAGTGATAAATTAGGAGTGCCTACCATGAGCTTTTACTGCTTCAGGTGGGGTGATCACAGCTTTGCAAATTGTAAATTACTTTAGCAACTACTTGGGACAGAAGGAAGTAAAACAGAAGACTCAAGCTTAGAAGACTGTTGCTTATTCTTCCTCTGCCCTGGTGCTCATATTTATGGGGCACTTAGGTAAAAGCAGGCTTTATAACAAACCTCCATCCCTCACCTGACCAGCTTTTCCAGTTACTTGTTTGTTCCTTTGTTTTGATATAGGGTCTTACTCTTTCATCCATGCCAGTTTGCAGTGATGCAATCTTAGCTCAGGGCAGCTTCAAACTCCTGGGCCCAAGTAATCTTTCCACTTCAGCTTCCTGAGCAGGGGGACTCAGGCACATACATGGCTAATTTTTCTAAATTTTGTAGAGATGATGCCCAAGCTGGTCTTGAACTCCTGGTATCAAGTGATCCTCCCACCTCAACCTCCCAAAGTGCTAGGATTATAGGCGAGACATGAGCCACCATGCACTCAGCCTTTAGTTGTCTTTTCAGTGAACTTCGAAGCCATCTATTAGTTATTCAAAAGATGTAAATACAACTTCATGGATGTTAAACACAAGTGCTTATTGGAGGGCAAAACACCACATGGTAAGTAATTGTATCTTACAAATGCCTCTATTGGACTTACTAGTCCATTTCTTCATTATTTAACCAACTCCTTAGCCAACAATAGAGTGTTTAATCAAAAGGTCAATACTTGGGTAAATGCCTTAAAATCCCACTAAGATAGTGAAAATGGTACAAATTATATAAATCAGACCATTCATATCTAGGATATAAAATAGTTTTAGAGATGTCACATTGATCATATTTTCTAAATCCGAAATCAACACATGTTATACAACACACAGGTTTCTCACGTAGACACTAGAACAAAATATTTGAAAATCAAACTCACTTTTTTGGAGTACCTTCCCTAGGACAGATACTTCACATATACTCTTTTATCTCATTTAATTCTCCCAGTAGCTCTCAAGAAAACCAAACTTCAGACATGTTGTTTTATTGGTATTTAGTATTTATTGGCAATGCTGGTATCCAGCTGTAAGTCTGCTTTATTCCAATGACCCTATTCCTTTCCCTGTCTCCTAAGATACACCCCTAGGTAATGGCAGTTCTCTCTTTAATCATCTCTCTTTCCCCATTCCCACCTCCTGTCTTCTCCTGGCTAATCACAGTAGCTCTATTTTACTTTCTGTGACTCTATTATACTAGGACCATATTTGGCTACCTGTTCAGAATCATTTACATTCCCTGGCTAGTAACTAGGAGAGCTGTCGGCATCTAGACGTGAGGATGGATAGATAATTTTCACCAGCCATGCCACACCCCATTGACAAATTGACAGACGTAGGGAATGTTCCAAGGTTCCTATAGTTCTGTGATAGCTCTTCCCACCTCACTGCCATATCCAAAACTAAATATCTTCACCAGCTGCTGCTGGACCTGGCACATGACCCTGATAAGGAGCCCAAGGCCTGGAAAAGGATCTGAATCACTTATCAATACTATAAAACAAGCTAAGATGAATGAATATACTTGTCAATATATCTGTGTTTAATTACAAAATGAGTATTTAGTTCTTTAATGTATTGGCAAATTGCCCTCCAGCAAGGTTTTATCAATCTACACTCCCATCAGTATTGTACCATCAGCTGAGTTGCGGGGTTTGCAAGTAATCCCCAGCTTGGTGTAGGGTGATGTCTGCTTGACTGGCAGCTCCAGAATTTCTAAGGGGAAACAATCTCATTGAGAGGAGGGGGGAATCTGCTTTGAAACCACATAGCACTTTAATAAGATTGAGAAAATCTCCATCTTCCGCATCAAAGAAAGGGGAAGGGGAGGACTAGCAGGAGGGAAGGACTTAGAGCCACCCTTTGCCCCACTGCACTGACCTCTCACAGCCGGGGTCTGGGCCGAAGCCCCAGCTCTGAGGCTGAACTTCATTCAGCAGGATCTCTCTCCCAGGGCACAGCCTTGCAGACCTCTGCTTTTGTCTTAGCAGATGTAGCCGGTGCATCCAGCACACCCCTGGCTTCTCTTCTGCCGAGTTTGAGAGGGCCAGGCTTCTCATATTCACTCTCTCCACAAGCAGATTTGAACGCTAACTGACCAGAAATCATTTGAGGCAGAAGATGGCTAATTGAAGCCTTGTGTTTATCAAATTTGATTTTTACCAAGTTGTTTCTTGGTTAACAGTATCTCATAATAAGCGCTAATATATTGGCTCAGCACCTGTGGCTCAAGTGGCTAGGGCGCCAGCCACATACACCTAAGGTGGCGGGTTTGAATCCAGCCCGGGCCACCAAAACAACAAAGACAGCTGCAACCAAAATTAGCCGGGCATTGTGGCAGGCACCTGTGGTCCCAGCTACTTGGGAGGCTGAGGCAGGAGACTCGCTTGAGCCCAGGAGTTGGAGGAGGTTGCTGTGAGCTGTGATGCCACAGCACTCTACCCAGGGGGACAGCTTG
>NW_003852423.1:9627463-9636867 GCF_000181295.1 Otolemur garnettii
GAGGAGGTTGCTGTGAGCTGTGATGCCACAGCACTCTACCCAGGGGGACAGCTTGAGGCTCTGTCTCAAAAAAAAAAAAGAGCTAATATATTTTACTGAGCATTTACTACGTGGCAGACATTGCCCGGCACTGAACACATATGGTTTTATTTAAGCTTTTCAGCTGCCCCCATGAGGTAGGTACTTCTCTATGTCAAGATGAGAAAACCGACATCAAAGGAGACTAAGCCACTTGCTCCAGGACCACACTGAGAAATTGCGCAGCTGGGATTAAAATTCAGGCCTGACCTCTCCACGGCCTGACTTTTAAAGCTGCCTCAATGTTTCCACATTGAAAAATGTAGGAGGAGAGTAGAGGAGTAAAGGACGGCTCTCATTGTTATTTTCAAAAGTATGACTACAAGTTTGTAAAATAAAGGGGAGTTTCAAAACATAGCTCACTTATATATTTTAACCCAGGAACACGAGATTAAGCCAAGCCTCTGGCCTCCTGCCACAGCCAGCACCTGTGTTCTCTAAACTTGGTCAGCGGAGCAGCATCTCAGTGTGACAGGTTTGTGATGCTGATCAAAGGTCCTACTGTGAGGACTCAGACGCAAACACTCTCAGAGTAGAGACACACACTGAGCCTCTGCTACAGGTCGGAGGCTGTGCTGGTGGCTTTACATGCACGAGTAAATGTTTAGAGGGACTTTTCCTGATGCCCTGAAATTGGCCTTAGGGTCCATAAAAAGAGAGGCTAGGTGTTCATGTTTCTAACTCAAGGAGAGCTTCCAAATGTTGGGGCCAGGGTTCCTAAGACTTGGCAAACCTGCCTCACCAGAATCAGCCCCCCTTTTGCTCCAGTCCTGCTCTGGAGCCCCTAGAAGCAGGGCCCATGAGAGCTTCAGCTTTGCCTCTATTTCTGGTGAGTCAAAGAAAGGGAAGTGTTGAGAGAATTACTAAAAACAGTTGGGGGTACTTATCAGAGAAAGCTGGTATCTCATTCACGTGTATATTTCTTCATTCATCCAGCCAACCGTGTAGTATTTGATGAATCCATGTAATGTGACAGGCACCATACTAGGTATTTGTGATACTCAGTGACAAAAACCATGATCCCTGCCCTTCCAGAACTCACATTTGGACATCTTTTTAGGCAGTGGACTTGGTAATCTGCCTCAGGCCAGCCTGTGGCAAAAACGCAGGCACTGCCATGTGTCAGGAGGACTCCTGACAAGGCAGGTGGACTGGAGCCTTCTTGCTGGTGCTCATCTAGAGAGCTCCTTCCGGGTAAGAAGAACTTGCTTGCAAGAGGCAGTTCTTGCGCCCACATGGAAGTAGAGGGAGATGTGGAAAGAGGCAAGCTAGGGCAGAGTTGGTGACTCATTTGCAATTTTAGCACTTTGGGAGGCTGAGGTGGGAGGACTGCTTAGAGGCCAGGAGTTTGAGACCAGCCTGGGCAATAGTGAGATCCCAACTCTACCAAAATAGAAAAAAAAAAATTAACCAGGTGCGATTTCATGTGCCTGTAGTCCCAGCTACTTAGGAAGCTGGGGCAGGAGGATCACTTGAGCTCAGAAATTTGAGGTTGCTGTAAGCTATGGTGATGCCACTGCACTCTCCCTGGTCAACAGAGCAAGACCTCTGTCTCAAAAAGGTGAGCCAGAGGAGATCTCCCCATTAGGAAATAGCCTGGCTAGGGAAGGAGCTAGAAGGAGGAACTACAAGGTCCTCAGAAGCCTCACACATCTTCCCTTGGGAGATACAGAAATCCCATGACCCAGTTTGCCTAGGGAGGGGTACAGGTGTCTTACTCGGTCTCCAGTGGATTTTCCTGGAATGCTCTCCCTAGCAATCGTCACACACAGGCAACCTGAATAGGCCTTCTTTTCTTCCTTCACTTAATCAAATCCATCTGGAGAAGCAGAGGGCATGGCCTCCCTTTACACCCCCTATCCATCTGAATTACCTGGACAGGACCTGGAGTCCTGCTTGAGTCATTGTGAAATTGTCCCCAGCCTCTCTTTTAACACTTCCCAGAGCTGCACTGTTTTTTCCTGAGTGGAATGTATCCAGGATGACATTTATAGCAGAGTGCTGATTTGACTCGATTCTAGGAAGCAGGTAAGGCCAAGGTCCTTGGCCTTGACAAGGCAGCACACAAAAGCCAAAAGTTGCTACTTAAACCTAGGTTCCCAACTGAGCACGTTAGTGTCACCAACGTTTGCACGTTTGCAATGTTTAATAACATCTCTCAAAAGCAGGACAATGTGGCTGCAAGTGGAACCGTTATCCACTGTCAGCTGCCTGCACTTTGGGCAGGTCAGGGTTAAAAACTTCAGATATCATTTCATTTTACTTAGAAACTGTTTGTTTTCCGAAGTTGCCTTTTGTTTCTACTGAGCTGATCTATTTGCTATCTGTGAAGTAATCAGAATAGGCAAAGGTTACTTTTGCCATTCTCTTCATTCCAAAATCTAAAGAGGAAATACTCTTAATTACTGACAGGTGATTACCAATTATACTGAAAATCAAAACTAAAAGTACAATGAGATTGATCAGAGAATCTGCTCTCTCTGGAAATAGTGGTCCTGCTCTCTCTCAGGCAAATGACTGCTGTCTGGTAGAAATGTCAGCACCTGTGCTTAGCCTGCAAGTTCCTTTCCTCTATGTCTCCCATTTTTCTATAATAGAGGGCCCTGGAAGGAAGGCTCCATGTGGGCAGAGGCTTGACCACCAAAGGATGCCTGGCCCGTAGACACAGCCTGGCCTCAAGGAGGTCCTGGATAAATGTTTGTGGGCAAATATTTGTGGTGTCTGTATCTGCAGTCCATTTGTATTATCTATTATAATTCAGATTAATCCTCCTTCATTTCTCAAACAACAGAGAAAGTGAGGAAAACCTTTTTTGTAACCTACTTTTAAATGCATCCCGTTTCCTTCATCATATCCTTCACCATTTAGAATAAGCAAAACAAGTCTTAGGTCATCATTTTCCCATTAGCTGAGGATGGCAAGGGTTCATATGAATGTTCTTTCCCTTTCTCACAGAGTAATTATCTACGACTTCTAGCTAGGGAGAAAAAAAAATTGCTGTTCTTCCCATCCTGGAAATGGCATTGCTCATTAAGCTGAATCCTATGCAAATCAGTCCTGATGAGCCCCTAACTAATCTGTTTACAAACCAGACCTGCTAGACAGGCCTCAGTGGTTTTCTATCAAAGCAAAGCTCTGCTCTTTATGGGCATCTGGCTGGCCCTGAATGGGTAGTTTAAACATAGATGCTTTCCTTCAAAGTAAGATCAAAGGCTTTATTACTCCTAAATGAGTGCATTATTTCCACTTACTACCTTCTTGTTTGCAATTTGTGTTTATTAACAGCACTGTCTCAGGTTTACTTTGTGAATTACTAGTTTCTCAAAACAGTATGGCAGTTTTATGGACCACAGTATCCATTTGAGGAGATTATGTAGCATATAATACATAGAATGGCCCATCAGCTAGGACATTAGGCAAAGAAAATTCTCTGCAAAGATGACAATACCTTCCCATGCAGAATTCATTTATGATTTTTCTTTTTTTTAAAGGAAACCATCTGGCATAACAGGGCTAACACAAGAAAAGATTCCCCAGCCCTGAAGAGCTGGAGATGCCTTGGAAGAATTTTCTTTGAAGTTTTAATTTTATTTCTTCCGAAGAGCAAGTATGTAAATCCGTACCAGAGATGGGGGAAGCCATCAGGACTTTTCAAGGAGAAGCATAACCAGGTACTTTCAGACTGACAATAAGTAGATTATTTAAAATAAAAACCAAGACTCCAGAGTGTGACTGATACTACTTACTGAGTCCTTTCACAGTCCTTCAGCTGCAGCTTCCTTGTGTGAAGACACCGGCCCCCGCCCTCCTGGTCCTAACACCAGATTAGAACTCTGTCCTTCACTCCCACCCTCCAATTCATCTTAGGAGGATGAAGCTGCCAAGAAAATTGCATCTTTTAAGATTTGTGGTGACTCAGGTATACAAGCTTCAGGGTGTCACTGACCTATAAAAGGGGCTAGACTGAACTGCAATGAGTACTGTGCAAGGCAGGGAGAATCCAGCCTCGGAAGGGGCAGCTTTTAATGTCGCTAGATGGTCCAGCCAGAAATTAAATGGGATGGCCAAGAAAGGCTATAATCAGGGATCAAGCCACTGTTCAAAGTCATATCAGTTTTTAATAGATTTTTTTTTTTTGGACACCGAAGCAAGCATAAATTCACAGGGATAAGAACGCATTTGTCAGAACCCCGTGGACAGACCCCTACCAATCCAAAATGAATTGGGCTGAAAGTGGCAAGCTGGACAACAGGGAAGCTAAACCTCTCGTAAATCTTCTCTGTAAACGTCTCTTCCTGCTTATCACCTTCTAAGCGTCCTTGATGGCCCAGTTCTGCCATTTGCAGCTTTGAAAAAAAAAAATCAGATACTACAGATTAAATCCAAGTCACAAAAGCATTACTGTACTCACAAACAGGATCAGAAATTACAGTACGAAGGCTGGAAAAATAAGACATTCTGACCACAAAGTGATTAATACAAAATTTTTAACATGGCAGTATGATGACTCCTAAATCTCATAGGAGGAAATAGTCAGAGCAGGCGTGCATGAGGCTGTAACTGCAAAATAAAACACGTTGTCAATGAACATTTTCTTTATTCTGTATCTACAATACGGCAGCAGAGGCCCAGAATATATGGATACGCCCCCTTCCCAGTTTATCTTCCATTCCAGTGTAGAAGCCTGTCTCTTGACCCTCTCATTTATGTAAACTATTTGCATCTCTTTGTCTGAAACACAGACTTTTCATCTCTGAGACAAAGGGGTCAATTCCAGGCAAAAGTAAAAGCCAAATACGTGAGTTAAGAGTTAACTAGTAGAGCATACTTACATGTGTGCAAATAAGCTATCAGGACTCCATGGTCATCTTGGCTCATTAAAGGGACAAAACTAAACCAAGCAAGGAGAATGAATCATGTTTGGCACTTATAGAGAGCAGGCCTCGGGTCAGGGTTAAGGTCATTAAGAGGAAAGAGAGAGACTCGAGATTCGCTCTTAGAGTCTCAGAGATTGAAACTCCAAGGTGAAATTTCTAGAAAAGGTCTCAAATAGTCTAATATGACTATAGAATATCTCCAATCCTGTCCATAAATGGAATAAAAATGAAGTTTAAGAGGCATAAAACAAATGTAAAAGAATTGTGAACTTGATATCATCTGCAGTCTGCACAGAGGGGCTGAAAGGCTCCGTGCGGAAGTGAATTAACTCATTCAGGGCACAAGGCTATCTCCTAATGGTGTTGGGAGGAGTAAACGGACTTCAAAAAGGCCCAGACTATCATTTTTACAAGGAGAACTGCAAAAATTATGCCCAATTTCGTATGATTAAAGGGCAAATAGAGAAAAGACTTAAATTTTTCTGATTCGACAATGTCAGTGAGAAGTTTTCCACTCTGAAATACTGTAGGGTATTGAAACAATATTTATTCTAACCTACAATAATCCAAACTTTCGAGTCTTTTAGGCATTTATCATTTTTAATGACTACGGCAAATGCCAAATTTTGTCCTTTTGAAGATAAAATGCTACGCTCAAAAAGTCATGGGATTTGCATATCCAGCCAAGACTAGGAAACACGCCCCAAACCTGCCTTTAGGTTTTATGAGTCTGGCTGTGAAAAAGGTTTCCATCGTCTTTCCCTCTGCCAACGTCATTATTTTACAGAGAGACCTGCCAAAATGCAGCTCGTAGCTAAGCTCATGTGTCAGGTTTATTCAAGTGGCTCATTCTAGATGAGCTTTCTTGCCATCTCTTTACCAGGCATGACGGACTATCATTAATAAAAATGTATTGATCTCTGAATCTATTCCTGGCTATAAAAAAACCCTAATAAATGAGATGGCTATATGAGCAATAAATAATACCAGAGAGAGCCCCAAACTGTCAGGAGCACATGCCTTGGGTTTTCTTAAAACCCTGAGAGAAATCAGAATTTTAGAGCTAAAACAAACCTTGAAGATCAATGTACTGCTGTCTTTTTAAAGAGGGGGAAACAGATCCACAGTACTGTACACCTCAGTTATGACCTAGGGCTTGAATTCAGGTCTCCTGTCCCCCAGCCCAAGGACGGTTCTTGTAACCAAGACAGTTGAAATCATTCCCTGCAGGCTGATTGCAAAGGGCTTTGGCTTTACTGTTTTTTTTTTCTATAATGTTCTAAAAGAGTCTAAATATAGTCTGAATAAAGAAGTCTTCATCCCTTTTAGGTATTCTTGAATTATTAAGTGATGAATACAATTAAATAGCAAAAGGTCATCTTCAATCTGTCTGCCACCAATAAGAGCTGATGCCACACGAGCATCGGTGTGATGGACATACTAGTTTACGGGTCTGACAACTTGCATGGAACGTTACAAATCCCTATGATGTTCTTAAGCTCCTTCTTCAATTGAACTGAAAGATGGCTAAAAACCCCGGTCGGGCAGATGACTCCCCATTGGCTGGCCATTTGAGAAAGCTCCAGGGAGCAGTTACTGCAGCTGAGGCTGGTAGCAGCGCGCGCTGTTTCCCTGAGCAGCAGCAGGCCTCTGACAATAGCCTGGGCAGGATTTATACCCACGGATGATGTTGCTCCATTCTCTACTCAGATTTGCCTTTCTCCCCCATATGATGTGGACAGATTACACACGTTTCTGATTGCTTAGAAAACAAGATCAAAATTTATGCAATGACAAGAATGGCCAAGGAGTAGACCCAGTCTGTTTGGCGTTCACTTAAATTCAGACCCAGCTGTGGCTGAGCGTATGCTTCATTAGGATGGTGTCAGGTTAGTCTCAAATACCTGTTTGCAGACTCCCTTGAATAAATCCAACCTGTGTCACAAGGAGATTCACTTTATGCCTCAAGGTCTATGTAGCATGTTATAAAAGGTTACATTAGGTACTACTGTGCCCCATAAAGGGAAACAGGTACATGCTTTATCTGCATGCAGGTTGACGCGCAAAGTACATAAAAGGTACGCCTGTGATCAAAAATGCATACTTTCCTTATTCTGGAAGTTTCTCTAGTCGCTTTTAACAGCGTAAGCTAAACTTTTGAGAAAGAAAACTTTATAAAAGATCCACATTCTGCAAGACTTCCTGGCTATGAGCTATGATGCTGCAGCTCTCTACCCAGGGTGACAGCTTGAGATTCTGTCTCAAAAAAAAAAAGAAAGAAAGAAAATATTCACACAAATGCCCATTAAGGACTCAGGTGCAGTGGCAGAATGCTGGCCTGCCACCGCTAGCTCAGAGCTCTGTTCCTTTGGACTTGCCCTCCTTTCCCCATTAGTCTGAACACCAGCCTGTCACAGCACTGGTCTGTTCACCAAATGATTAGAAAGAGATAAAGAACACCAAGAAAGTATTATCAGCATAGAAATTTATTTGAATTCAAAATAATATGGTTCTATTTAGAATAATAATTTTCTACAGCATATATCATCATTGGCTCTGAAACAGGTCTAAAGATGTCATTCTTTTAAAGTCAAAAAAATATGTAGTAAGAATGTACAAGGAAGCAAAAAATATATATAAAAAACGACTCTGCTGAGCACTGGAGTTGTAGAGGGATATACTAAGATACTGTAACTAAGTCCAAATTATGCAACATGCAGCAACGGGTTCTCTTGCTTTATGGCCTCCCTAGAAAGTAGAGCAGTGAGCTAGAGCAGTAAGCTCCGTGACACAGTAACCACAGGACAAGCCTCCTGAGGGACACAGGTGGTAATTCACTATACTTCTCTTCTCCTCATACAATTCTTTTCTTCCCTTTAAGATGGGTTTCAGCCTATTGACAAAATATTTAGTTTTGTTTGTAAGGTAGAGTAAATAAGATCCCGATTGAAGTATCCAACAAATCGGCTGAAGATGCTCAGGGATCAAACTTTTTAAAAAAGGCCAATTCAGCTAGTTAGCAGAGACCATCAGTGTCTTGTAGGAAATTTTTTTTCATATAATGTACGTTTGCTAAAAAGACAAAAAGAATAAGCAGTTAAAAATAAGTGAAAAGTCCTAGGAACTAGTGTGACCTAAATAATCAAAAGTAGACAGGTGACTTTTGATTAAATCCATTTACTTGTGGAGTGAGCTAGAAGGAGGTGCCAAGATAGAGTTTGGTTCCCAACAGTGTCCACAGCCAAACGGCCACTCAGAAGGTCTCCTCTTCCCGTAGGAACTGGAACACAGACGAGAAGTCTTTCTTTGAGTAGCCCTTTGCACACATCATCCTGTAGATCTGATGGGCCAAACTGCCAAGAAGGATTGGGCTCTTTGTGCTGGTAGCAGAGTCTTGTGCCAACCCCAGATCCTGTATCAAACAAAGGCAGGAGAGAACACACTGAGACCAGGGGTAAAGCCTCCCTTTGGAACTGTGGTTCTTAATGTTTTGATTTCAAAGGGGAAATGAAATCCGTGAAAAATAAGATGCTTATAAGCACACTGGTAAGTTATGTACTTTCAAATAAATGCCCTCATATAGCTGCAAAATGGCTCTGAACAGAAACTCCAGTTCTGAGTGTCTCCTTCACTCTCCCACTCTCCACAAGACCTAGTAGTTTTGTTTTTGAATAGAGGTTAATTTACAGGTGGGATTACAGGTAAATGGTTTTTTAGATCTGTGGAAGTCTGTAAGACTGACATAAAATGCAAAATTTTTTCTTAAATGAAACAAGAGGGGAAATAAAAGTGCAAAATTGGAAACAGTTTCAAATATTACTTCATCCAATAGTTAAAGTTGTGCTGACCAAGTGCAGAAACTGGGATACAAGACAAACAAGATAGCTGCAGCCCACACAAACTCATAGTCCAGAGGATGAAAGACGATCAAACAGGCATTTATATATTTGATGAGTACTGTCGTGAGAGTCAGGGAAGCACAGTCTGGGGACCTGGGAGGCTTCCACAGCAGGAGACAGATCTAGGCACAGATCTGGAAGGTCAGTGGGCATTAGCTGGGCAAAAGCATGGGGGTGGTGGGGAGGTGGAGAGCAAGGAAGACTGATGCTGGCAAAGGGGGCCGCAAACATGGAAGGTCTGCGAGAGAGAGAGAGAACAAGAGACAGAAGTTCAGTGTGACAAAAGCAAAGAGGTGAGAATGGGGACTGAGTCTGGTAAGGCAAGTGAAGGCCACTAAGGGCCTTGTAAGATAAGATGCAGAGATAGACTTTAATCTCCAAGTAACTGAAATTATTAAAGAAACTTAATAGAAGAAGCAATCAGGTTTTTACATTTTAGAAACCTCGTTCTTGCCATGGGGTAGAAAATATATTGGAAGGAATCAGGATGAAAGGCAAGGAGACCAGATAAGGGTTGCTGTGATAATAATACAAACACCGGCTCGGCGCC
>NW_003852423.1:9638000-9653534 GCF_000181295.1 Otolemur garnettii
CGTCATTGTTGTTTGGCAGGTCCGGGCTGGGGATTCGAACCCGCCACCTTAGGTGTACGTGGCTGGCGCCTTAGCCGGTTGAGCTATAGGCGCCAAGCCAAAGGAAAAGTTCTTAAAGGAAATTACAAGTGTTACTTCAGTGAATATGAGAATAGAAAAACTGAAAAAGTCTTATTGCTGATAAGGAGAAAGTTTCGGTAGTCTGGATGAAAGATCAAACTTGTCATAACATTCCCTTTATGTCGAAACCTAGTGGAGCAAGGCCCTAACTCTCTTCAATTCTACCACGGCTGACAGAGTAAGGAAGTGGAAGAAGAAAAGATGGAAGCTAGCAGAAGCTGGCTCAAGAGAGTTAACACAAAAGTGCAAAGTGAAACAAAAAGTGCGGATGAAGAAGCTTCAGCAAGTAATCCAGAAGATCTAGCTAGCTAAGATCACTGATGAAGGTGGCTACACTACACAACACACTTTGAGTGTAGATGAAACAGCCTTACAGTAGAAGAAGCAGCCACCTAGGACTTCCATAGCTAGAGAGGAGTCAAGGCTTGGCCTCAAAGGACAGGCTGACTCCCCTGTCACGGACTAATGCAGCTGGTGATTTTAAGTTGAAGCCAATACTCACTTGTCCTTCCAAAAATCCTCAATCAGTGGTTCTCAACCTGTGGTTCACGACCCCTTTGTAACAATGAAAATACGTCCTGCATTTCAGATATTTACATTACGATTCATAACTAGCAAAATTACAGTTATGAAGTAGCAACGAAAATAATTTTATGGTTGGGGGTCACCACAACATGAGGAACTGTATTAAAGGGTCGTGGCATTAGGAAGGTCGAGAACCACTGCCACTGTACTAGGCCCCTAAGAATTACGCTAAATCTACTTTGCGCTAAGTAGAACAACAAATGCCTACATGGCAGCACATCTGTTTACAGCATGGTTTACTAAATATTTTAAGCCCACTGTTGAGACTTACTGCTCTGAAAAGGTTTCCTTTCAAAATATTACTACTGGCTCGGTGTCTGTGGCTCAAACGGCTAAGGCGCCAGCCACATACACCTGAGCTGGTGGGTTCGAATCCAACCCAGGCCCGTCAAACAACAATGATGGCTGCAACCAAAAAATAGCCGGGCGTTGTGGTGGGTGCCTGTAGTCCCAGCTACTTGGGAGGCAGAGGCAGGAGACTCGCTTGAGCCCAGGAGCTGGAGGTTGCTGTGAGCAGTGATGCCATGGCACTCTACCCAGGGCAACTGCTTGAGGCTCTGTCTCAAAGAAAAAAAAAATTACTACTTGTTGACACCATATAATATCTAGTCACCCAAGAGCTCTGATGAAGACATATAGGGAGTGTAATGTGATTTTCACAACATCCATTTTACAGCCCATGGATTAAGAAGTAATTTTAACTTTACATCTTATAATAAGATATACATTTCATAAGGCTATAGCTGCAATAGAAATGACTCATCTGATGGATGAGTCAACAAAATCAACAACCTTCTGGAAAGAATTCACCATTCTAGATGCCATTACAAACATTGTGATTTATGGGAGAAGATTAAAACATCAACATTAACAGGAGTGTGGGAGAAGCTGATTCCAACCCTCACTGATGACTTTGAGGGGTTCAAGACTTCAGTATAGGAAATAACTACAGAATTAGAAGTGGAGCCTGAAGGTGTGACTTGAATGGGTGACGAGCTGCTTCTTAGGGATGAGCAAAGAAAGTGGTTTCTTGAGATGGAATCTACTTCTGGTGAAGATGCTGTGATCACTGGTGAAATAACAATAAAGGATTTAGAATAATAAACTTAGTTGATCAGGCAGCAGTGGCAGTGCTTGAGAAGAAAATTGACTTCAACTTTGAAAGAAGTTCAAAGGGTACAACACTATTCAACAGCATTGCATGCCACCGAGAAATCTTTCGGGAAACAAAGAATCAATCAATGCGGTAAATTTCATTGATGTTGCCTTTTAAAAAATTGCCAGAGCCACTCTGACCTTGAGCAAGCATCACCCTAATGGTCAGCAGCCATCAACATGAAGCCAAGACAGACTTTCCATGAGCTAAAAAGGTTATACAACTTGCTGAAGGCTCAGATGGTTGCTACCATTTTTTAGTAATAAAGTATTTCTAAGTTAAAATATGTACTTTTTTTTAGATATTAATGCTACTGCACACTTAGTAACAGTATAGTGTTACTATACTATACTATATACATATGTAGTAAAAACGTATGTATATATAGATGGGAAACCAAAATATTTTCGTGACTTGCTTCACTGAGGGGTCTGGAACCAAGCCCACAATATCTCTGAGGTATGCCTGTACAGTCTCCGGGTGTATATATTCTTACCTTCGTAAGCAGGAAAAAAACTCAGCTGGGGGGAAATAAGCACTATGCAGAAATCCAAAAGTCTACTGGTCTAAAAAGTATTTTCTAAAGATTTTCTAAAGTTGAGATCACAAATGAGAGGAAGCCAACAATTTGCTTTTCAAATGACTTAAATAACTTAACCATAAATCCACATTTATTGTTAAAGTGAAAACATACACTTCAAAATCAGATATCATGGGAAAGAACCTCTTTTCTATTATGAGGTATATGTGCAATGCTGATGGATGATTTACAATCAGAAAAGATTCTTACTGTTCCCATTCTAAGGAGTTGATAAATAAAAATTTATGAACAAAATTTTACCAGCTCACATAAACAAACCCAAGTGTGCACACACATGACATGTGCACATGTGCACACACACACATGCACACACAAATCCTGGCTCATTTTTCTCATTCAAAAGGCCAAGGAAAAAATGAATGAGGATTTTCATCTGAGATTTTACTCATTTCCAGCAATAGAGTGAATCGCTATCTAGTAATTTTGCCTTCTAGGATAGACAATTGCTTTGTGAAAAGGAGAGAGGGAAGGAGTGGGGGCAGAGGTGGGGGGTGAGGAAGAGAAAGAGTGTTACTAGACCACTAAACGTTTTCCCCTTCTCTGTATTTACCGTACCTTCGCCATGAGTGTTGTTCCAAATCCACCCTGATAATTATTAGCTGAGGGAACTCCATCCATCACTCCAGGTACAGGATTATAAGTGTCACTTGACCAACACCGTCCTGAGCTCATATTTAGGATTTTAGCCAGTAGTTTGGGGTCAAGCCCTAACCTGTCAAAGGTCAAAAGAAAGAAGTGTCAAATGTCAAAATGTTCCAGGTCCGAGTGACTTATTTATGAATGAAGACACGCCATCTTCTCTCTCCATTTATTTTATGTCTTCTAAAATCAAAGCAGATTG
The DNA here is from genome assembly GCF_000181295.1 of Otolemur garnettii. NCBI lineage: Eukaryota > Metazoa > Chordata > Mammalia > Primates > Galagidae > Otolemur > Otolemur garnettii. The sequence goes on from NW_003852423.1 coordinate 9,641,304, forward strand.
ATATGAGAGAGAAGAATCCAATCTTGAATTATATGGCCAAAAGCTACAGATTAAACAAGAACATTTCTAGCTCAAAACTTCAGAGAAGACATTCTGTCCTATCCTTTAGAAGAAATAATATACAACTGCACAACAGCATCGTTGGTGAATCACTCCCATGGGTTTTCTAGTCTTTTGGATGTTGCTGCATTTATGTGACACATAAGAACCTTAAACCAATATGATAATCTAAATTCTACATTCTTTACTCACAAATGATATATTTCAGACAGACATATTGACAGGTAAATGATGCATCACGGGAGTCTGTATGGATGCATTTAGATGTATGTTTATTCCTTGAGCTTTTATGAGAATAAATGCAAGAGATGAGCCATAAGCAATAAAGGCGCTTAAGAGAAGTTATCATTATAAAGGAAAACACCGCTTGCTGCAAAATTTCCCTTATTTATTAAATCTTCATTAGACAATCTTGCTTATGAAGCAAGTCTGCACAGAGTTGTGACATATGCTATCTATTCAGAGACATGCATTATAGTTCTGGGTCAACTGCTGATAAGGTTACTGATCCTGATAAAACAAAGCTTGCCCAAGCGGAAACATCATTTGTTCTACCACTGGGCTGATGGCATAAACGGCTGTTCTGTGTGGACCCCAGAAAAAACAGAATCAAAAGGCTCCATTACTTTGATTCTAAAGATGTAATGCAGTTTGGGGATGCACCATCTTGCTAAGTATCTGTGAATAAAGTTTCAAGTGAAAGCTTATACCTAGCAATTTATTTGGTTTCTTTCATACAAAGAATCATAATAAAACAACTGTCCTAAGGCTTTCTGCTTCTTCTTAAAACTAACCTCTTCCAGAAAATAGAAAAACATTGAAAAGACACATTCATCATGATAAATGTTAAACAAATTGTGTATTTTGGCATTGTTAAATTTTGTTTACCTTGTATGTTCAAAATATATGTCTTTTTACTTCAAAATCTGAGTATTATGACCAATAAAAAGTTTTTCCAATGCTACAGCAGGGGCCTAGGGCAAATAGCCAAGGATATGTATGAAATCACCACATAATACAAGTGTTATGTAATCAGGCTTTCAAGGGGTAGCTGTGGTCCACAGAATGCTAGGTGGTATGCCATGTACCTGTATTCATATGCTAGCCCAATTATAATAATGGGTGTTTACTAAGGATTGTAACAGATACTGAAAATTTGATCCAAATCAGCTATTATACATTCTGTTTATTTGTGGATTACCAGAGAGAAATTCAACAGTTTCATTCTTTCTATCCTAAAGATCCAAGTCTGTTGCATGTGTAATTTGCTTCCGATGCTTTCTTTCTCCTTTTAAATAAAATTAGGCTATCAGTGTGGTGTTGTGGCATATGACTTGGGAAAAGATAAAACCACTGGGCTTAGGGAGTAATTGTGAAGAGTAAAATTGCAAATTAACTAATTGTTAATTTGCTGTAACCGCAAATATATTCTCTAAACACCTATGTTCAAAAATATATATGTGAATATGCTCCATCAGGAGAAAATATTTTTAGAGACCCCAAAACATCACTTTCCCCCTCAATATGCAATATAATTTAAGGGCTTTCTAATTCAGATTGTCTTTTAAGATGGCTCATCCCATTAAAGCAGCAGAGTTCCACTCCATAATCTACCAGGTTCTGCTCAGCACGAGCTTACAAGTCTTTATTGTGAAGAAAATTCACACACTGATCTATAATACTCACCGAAGTGGTGAGCAAAGCTTATTACCTTAACTTTGTAAAACCCTACATTTTTCTTGGATGTTCAAGGAAAAATACTGGCACTGATTGATGGAAACCCTTTCTGGTGAACATATTACTATTTAGAAGCATCCTGAGGGACACACACAAAAATCAGGTGGCAGTTGTTCTGTGCTCACTTTTCAAATCTGACGCTTCCCCACTGCGCCAACTCCCTTCCTGAGATGGCTACTCCCTCTCCGCTTTCCTCCCTCCGCCCCCACCTGCAGCAAAGTGTATCATTAAAAAGAGCAAGTTAGAAGTGTTTTGCATTTCATCTCTCTGAAGATTCTCTCCCTGGCACATATATAACTGACAGTTAAAATTAGACATGATATTAAAATCAGTTACTGAAGTCCTCTGTCTTTGCTATGCCCAAGGCTTGTAATGGTCTGAAACCAGCTAGAATACACAGTAATTGTCATTCAGAGAGTCTATCCTAGAACGTCATGCTTCACTGGAGAAGACTGAGTTTCCATTCGAAATCAACAAATTAATCCAAGACAGGTATCTGAAAGGGCAAGTTTAATAGGAAGCAGCTACTGGGCTCTCAACCATGATAAAATGTTATTGCTGTTTCCCTGTAAATTGGCTGGGAACATATGATACTTTCTGCATAAGAGCCCCATTGCTGTTCAGGAGATATACAGCTCAAGCCATCAAAAGGATGACAGTCTGTCAGTCCCCATAATAACTTGCCACTGTATGTGGTTCGCGAGTGCAAGCGTGCATGCATGTGGCTGTACAATTGCTGGAATGTTCTCTGATATAAACAGAGGATGAATTCATTGCTCTGTCTGCATATATAATGCATCTCAAATAAACGTCACTGTGTCAAATCTACTCATCTCTAAAACATAGAATTTTAAATGAAGTTTTGAGAGAAGTAAAAATGATATGTAACCTGTAAAAAAAAAAAAAAAAATTAAAGAGAAGCCAAACATTTGCCTTCACTATAACCAAGACCATAACAGCCAAAAAAGTTTGTTCATTTGGGCGGTGCCTGTGGCTCAAAGGAGTAGGGCACTGGCCCCATATGCTGGACGTGGCAGGTTCAAACCCAGCCCTGGCCAAAAAAAAAAACTGCAAAAACAAGTTTGTTCACTTTATATTCTCTGTAAGTATCTATACTGTCTGGTTTTATGTAAGAACAAAAGTATGTCATAAAACAAGGATCACAAGGACAGGCCTGGAAATGAAACATCTGAAACCTTGTCAATCCTAACCATTCACTCCTCCGTCAGTTTGTTCAGATCTGCTACCTTCAGTTGCTAAGTATGGAGCCAAAGAGACAATGACAAGGAAGCTAAGAGGAGGCTGTGCCTGCCCACCAGGAGGGCTGAGTTAAGACACACTCGGGTAACTTGCGTGAGGCAAGAAAATCCTACTCGCTCACACCCTCCCTTTCTCCTCATTCACTTGACAAATCCTCACTGTCTACCATCTGTCAGATATGTTTTTAGGATACAGCAATGAGTAGACAAAGCCATTCTCCTTCAAAGAGTTTACATTTCAGATGGGAAGACAGGTAATAAACAAATAAATGCATAATGCCAGCTGGTGAGACATGTTATAAGAATTAACATTAAAGTGCAATTCAATTCAAATATGAATCACCTCACCACAATCACAAATATTAATAATTGCCAACTATTGAGTCCCTTTTATGTGCCTAGAATTGCCTTAAAAAATTCACATAATTTAGCAAATAGATATTATTATTTTTGTTATTTCATAAATGAGGAAAGCTTGAGTCTGTAGCATAGCTGGGATGTTGACCTAGGTAGACAACCAAACTCTAACATTCTTTAGTCTGACTAGGTCATGGTGCGTGGTGAACTTAACAGTCAGCTAGCCAATTCGATGGCACTTTATAAACTTATTAAAACATTTGGTCAAACTTTTATCACAAACCTTTTGCAATTTGTTACCTGTATTAGGGTACACAAATCAGAAGCTTCAGCATTGTGTGAATGAAAAGATAACATGGAAGGGGAGTAATCAGGAAACTAAAACTGCGTCTGTGGGAAAGTCCTCATCTTGAACAGCTTTCTGAAAGGTCAAATTGTTAAACTTCTTTTGGTGGAAGACAACATGGGTTACTTGAGGGCCCTCAGCCTTGGCTGGTAATGCAAATAACTTGTTATTCCAGTAATATTAAAGAAAAAAAATCAATTCCCATACAGTAAAAATAAAAACAAAATAACAAATTTCTCGGGGCGGCGCCTGTGGCTCAAAGGAGTAGGGTGCCGACCCCATATGCTGGAGGTGGCGGGTTCAAACCCAGCCCCAGCCAAAAACTGCAAAAAAAAAAAAAAAAACAACTCACATTTTCAATGTTGTTTCTACATGACACATAGGAACAAATCCTCTCCTGTGTGAGTAGGGTACTTTCAGAGCCATAAAACTGTTTCTAGGACCTAAGTAGAAACCCAATTAGAAAGTAGAAAGATCTAATAAAAAAGAATTTCAAAATATATTGTATACCAGTATTTTTTACTCTTTACTTTTTTACAACATTTAAAAATTTCACTAACTTCCATAAAGACTCACTGTAAAAGAGCATGGGGTCAATAAGACTCTTAAACTGTAAGACTTTATTCTTCTATTTGAAAAAAGGGGGAAACTATTTCAGAAAAACCACTGACTTAGGAGAATAAAATTTATCTAATCAGAAATGATCACTTCATAGGAATAGGTGACTCAATCTGTAAATGTTGACATTAATACTCTGAAAAAATTTCCCTTCAGAGTGAACGGAATATAAATGTGACTAAACCACTCTAATGCTAGACTACTTTGTGGGAATTTACTACTTGGGAATTTATGCTTGCTGATGCCAATTTTCTCTTGCACCTTGCAAAGCTCAATAAATCGTGGCTGCTCTCTATACTCTATTAGGGAACAATCCTGTCATTTTAAACCACGCCTGTAAACCATGGAGAAAAGACAATAGCAGAAGCCTTCATTTTTAGGGCTTTCAAACCACTGAGAATCTTGGGAAGATAAAGTGATAAAATCCTAATGTTATGAAAATAAGCAATTCCTTAGTACAATCTGAAACATTTAGAAACTTATTATTTTAATCTAGTAAATCTAGTGAGTTTCTGCCTTGTTTTCAGACCTTTAAAATATTTTTATATCATAAATATATATGCATATATATATCAGTATATATGTAGAGTTTGGGAAAATTAAACATTTAAAAGTTTCATATTTCCAAATATCATTTTTTTTCCCAAATAATCATTTTGTAGTGATGGCCAAAATAAGGGAAGTTTTATTTATTGCTTCCATCCTTACCACCCTTGTTTAGAATTTTATCACTTTTCATTTTCTCCTTGAAAACAAACCCATTAGAATAGCCAGTGGTTTTCTCTTTGTTTATACACAATTTATTCACTTGATTCGCCTATTCTTCATTAGCTGCGGATTGGAGTAGAACTTTCACATGAACTTACCCTATACAAAACTTCATTTTAGAAGGGCAAATGATCATCTAATGAGAATATCAACAGGAAAATTGTTCAAGAAATGCAGAGGATGCATCCCTACATCTAAGGAACATGCTGATGCAGAGAGGTTCAAGGTAAGGAGTACAGAATAAACTGGCAGAGATAAGGGGGTAAATTTTAGCATAGTATGACCTACATTCATGGATGCTTTTATTTTTATGACATATTCATTTAGATATAGAAAAATGAAGACAAAATTCTAAAGATGCATAGGCATACACTAATTTTGTTGTCAAAGCCAATTAATTCTGTATGTAATTTGTTTTCCAGAAGTTTACATTTTCCTTTTCCGTGAAATTAGTCTAGAGGATGAACATGAAAACAAGTTACTAGTAACCAGTTTTTTAGCTAGGATTAAGTGACCCATAGCCTAAAATTGGCCACAGTATGAACAGAACACTCTGAAAAGCTCCCTATCTCTACCCATGTTCTTTAGTCAGGCTTTGTACAGACATGCCTTACCATCTTATAGACATTCAATTTTAAAATGTAAATGGTACAGGATATTGATAAACCAATTAGCGCTGATGCAAAGCAAATTCCTCTTTTATCTCAATTACAACATGACAACTTAATAGGTCAAGATAGTTTAACATCTGAGACAAGGGCAATTCAATAAAACAACAGCATCTTGATATGGTAATTAAGAGAAAATGTGAATCCATTACCATGTTTTTAAAACTATCTCAAGTACTTTAGTTCTTTTTATTACTTTTATCAAAAGCTGTGATATGAAACACTATTCTGCTTTGTGATATGTCTGGTAAGCAGTTTTAGGGAATGGGAAGAAAGTATTTGAATAACGCTTCTTGCTTATTCACTATTTTCTAAAGTGAGAAATATATACCACATATATATTTATTATTTTCATGAAATATAAAACATTCAAAACATTAATTAGGTTACTAATCATATGTAGCATTCCTAACCCAAAAGATTAAAGGCTAAAATTAAGACATTAACCTTAAACATTCTTTTCTTTTTTTTTTTGAGACAGAGCCTCAAGCTGTCCCCCTGAGTAGAGTGCTGTCGCATCACAGCTCACAGCAACCTCCAACTCCTAGGCTCAAGTGAGTCTCCTGCCTCAGCCTCCCAAGTAGCTGGGACCACAGGCTCCCACCACAAAGCCCAGCTATTTTTTGGTTGCAGCTGTCATTGTTGTTTGGCGGGCCCGGGCTGGATTTGAACCTGCCACCTTAGGTGTATGTGGCTGGCGCCTTAGCCACTTGAGCCACAGGCGCCAAGCCACCTTAAGCATTCTTAAGGATAATCATCTGTAGGAAAAATAAAATTCCTGACTCACTTTAAGCAAGGTATGAATACCATCTTATTTTAATAGAGAGATATATCCTATTGCAAACCACAGGCAGAGTAAAAGCAAAGAGTTATGCGCATGAACTGCAGCTTTACAAATACTACCCAGTTTTTATACTGAGAATGAACCACCAAGAACAATTGTGGTGTATATTTGGGGGACTATATTAAAAATAGGTACTTAAAACTAGTCACATGGTAGCATAACACTTGAATTCACTAAACATGAATTAAAATTATGTTTTATACAAATCTGCACCAACACTGCCAAAGTATGTTTTAATTTTATAGTAAAAGTGTCTCGCGCATTTCAACGTAAGGGAAGAAATGGGGCTTCCATATAAAAAGGATACTATAACTTCAGGAGCACAGGCAATACGTTTTATGATTATGGCAAAGAATATTCGTGCTCTCCAGGGGCCTGTTGCTCGTCCAACAAGCAAAGTCTATTGAAGTTCAATAATGAAGTACTTTAAAAATCTTCCTGGATCAACTCATTTATCACTCATGAACTTCATTTTTTTAACATCGGAAAATCAAATAGCAAAACCCATAAAAATTGTGAGTATATGAAAATATACTATTTAACAAACCTGATTCCAAGATTCATAGCTTCAGCGGTTCCGATCATACTAATTGCTAACAGCATGTTGTTGCAAATCTTTGCAGCCTGAAAATAAATTAAGTACACAGTAAATATCTATTTTCAAGCTATAATTCACAGGAAGTTTTTCCTTGCCCAATTCCATAGGCTTCTTTCTAAAAGAAAGAGCATTCAACTGTTTATTATCAGGTGGGAAAGGGAACAAGTGCAGCATTCCTCCCCCTGAGCCCTGTGCACTACCCTAGAGCAGTTCTGGGGTCTCTTTTGCTCGGTAATAAACCCAGAGAGGTGATCGAGCCCCCACAGTGGACTCAGCACCATGAGACGTGACTATTCTTTAAGTGATTGGAAAATGGGAGTAGTATGTTACATGATAAGGCAACAAACAAAAACAATTAAGTGGTAAGTTGTATGGAGCAGGCTGAAAGATAAGAGACAGCAGAAGTTGAGAGAAAACAAGATCACTGAAGGCAGGAGCAGAGAAGAGGCAGAACCTGAAACCATCTAGAGAGGCCCAGACAGAATTTAAGTACGCAAGAAAGAGATGAGATTGGGGAAAGGTAAAAATCTAAGAAGGATTAAATACATAAATAAAGGCACAGCACACTCCTGGGAACAAAACAGTAAATGGACTCGGGGTGCTCAGCCCCCTTGTCGTGTAATACCCCCCCGGGACTCTACAGAGAGTACCACAAGTAAGAGGGCCCTGACCAGTGTGACTTCTCAGCCTCCGTAACTGTAAGAAATAATTTCCTTTTCTTTACAAATTAAAAAAAAGGACTCATATGCATATATTTTAAAGAATGATACAAAATTTGACAGTTAAGGAGTTGCAAAAGTTAAGGATAGAGAGTTAAAATTTGACATGGTAGGAAACAGGGTCTCCAAGTTTCAGAACAGGGGAAGTATCATGACGGCCCAAGGATTTTGATGGAGTTGGTTTGGGTTACAGTGTGGAACACAGTGGTAAATTTGGCATTCAGAGACCCATTAGGCTCTCTCAGCAGTAAAGTAGGTGTGAAATAATAAAAGAAAGCATCGGACCAGTTAATGTGTGGAATGGACACAGTGGTCAACAATGAGAGTCACTGAAGCAAAAATCAATACAATGTGGAGATCAATTGGCCTAGAGTATGGAGGCAATAAATACCTCTAATACAACACCAAGTCTTGAGAGAGACAAAGAGGGTCCTAGGTACTAGGATAAAAGCATTAAGAGGAGGAACGAGGGAGTGTGAGTGTGTGTTCAAAGTGGGAGGGAGACCACTAGTTTGATTTCAGAGTTCAGTATTGTTGATCACCATTATGTCAATCATCTCCTATTTCTTTCTTTTTTTTTTTTGAGACAAAGTCTCACTATGTCACCTTCTATGGAGTGCAATGACATCACAGCTCACAGTAGCCTCAGACTCTTGGGCTTAAGTTATTCTTTTGCCTTAGCCTCTAGAGTACGTGGGACTACAGGCGCCCGCCACAACGCCTGGCTACTTTTTTGTTGCAGTTGTTGTTGTTTATCAGGCCTGGGCCAGACTCAAACCCACCAGCCTCAGTGTATGTGGCTGGCGCCCTACTCACTGAACTACTGGTACCTAGCCCATCTCAAAAATTATTTGCTTTTCAAGGAAAAGAGTAAAATCCATAGTTTTCTTCTACCTTACTGCGCTACAAATCTATAGCAAGTACATTTGACCCCTGAACAACAAGGGGCATAGGGGACCAACCCCCTGCAATAGAAAATCCACGTATAACTTCTGACTCTCCTAAACTACTAACAGCCCACTATTAACTGGAAGCCCTACCAATAACATAAACAGGCAATTAACACATATTTTATACACTTTATGTATTATATATTTATATAATAAAGTAAACAGAGAAAACAAAATGTTACTAATAAACTCATTACTATTGGTTAAGCGGTAGCAGACTATCATAACAGTCTTTATTCTTTTTTTTTTTTTTGAGACAGAGCCACTGAGTAGAGTGCCATGGCATCACAACTCACAGCAACCTCCAACTCCTGGGCTCAAGAGAATCTCCTGCATCCACCTCCCAAGTAGTTGAGACTACAGGTGCCCAACACAACACCCAGCTGTTTTTTGGTTGCAGCCATCATTGTTGTTTGGCGGCCCGGGCTGGATTTGAACCCGCCAGCTCAGGTGTGTGTGGCTGGCACCTTAGCTGCTTGAGCCATGGTCTTTATTCTTAATGTCTTCATGTTGTGTAGTCTGAGGAAGACGAAAGAAAGGATCGATTGGTCTTATCGTTTCAGGGGTGAAGAGGAAGAGGTGGAAGAGGTGGAAAGTGAGGCAAAAGAAGCAGGCACACTTGGTGTAACTTTATGGAAATACATTGTAATTTCTGCCTGACGTGTTTGCTTTTTCATTTCTCTAAAATAAAGTTTCTGTATGGTACCAATCCTTCTTCCACCATTTGCTGTGATTTCAGTGCCCATATTATACATGGCCCCATGTCATAAAAGACCTGCCATTTGATCCTACAATTCCACTATTAGGTATATACCCAGAAGATAAAAAATCACATTACAATAAAGATGTTTGTATTAGAATGTGTATTGCAGCCCAATTCATAATTGCCAGGTCATGGAAGAAGCCCAAGTGCCCATCAATCCACGAATGGATCAATAAACTGTGGTATATGTACACCATGGAATACTATGCAGCCCTAAAGAAAAACGAAGACTTTACCTCCTTCATGTTTACATGGATGGAACTAGAAAATGTTCTTAGCAAAGTATCACAGGAATGGAAGAAAAAGTATCCCATGTACACAGCCCTTCTATGAAACTAATTTATAGCTCTCAAATGAAAGATACAACTTAAGTCTAGCCCAAGAATATAGGGAGGGGGTGGGGAAGGGGAGGGGAGAAGGGTGGCTGGGTGGGGGGAGGGTGACCGGAAAGATGGACCTATATTTCTGTCTAACAAGGGTACAAGTGAACTTTTCTAGAACTAGAATATTAATATTTTGACACAATGACTATGCAAATGACATGAAATTTATGTGAAACAGCTTGATGAAAGTATTTCAAAATGTATATGAAAACACTACACTGTACCCCATGTTTGCATTAATGTATACAGCTATCATTTAATAAAAAAGAAACAAAGAAAAAGAAAAAAAAAAAGAAGAAGTTCAAAGAAGTCCCAAATAATCAAAACCCTTCTGCCAGATTATCCTATGTCACTCTGTTCTCTGGCACTGCTTCTTCACATCATCTTCCTCATCAGCTGGCACTGGTTTGGAAGCACTTATCTCCATCAAATCATCTTCTGTTAATTCCTCTGGTGTAGCATCTATTAGCTCTTGAATTTCTCCAAGATCCCTATCTTGCAACCCTTCACCGTCACCTTTTTTGTTATACCCACAGACTCTTTTGTGATTTCCCTGATTGGCTCTGTCACAAATCCTGTGAAGTCATGCACAACATCTGGACATAGTTTTCTCCAGCAGGCATTTATTGTTTTGGGCTTGATGACTTTCATGTCTTTTCTATAACAATGATGGCATCTTTAAAGGTATGATCATTTCAGACTTTCAAGGTGTTCTATCAGGGTTCTCTTCCCCAATGTTCACTATTCTTCCCATAGGGTACCAGGCATAAAGAGATTTACAGGTCCTAAGACCCCCTGCTCCAGAGGCTGAATTAGAGAAGTACTGTTTGGGGGCAAGAAGACCACTTTGACTCCTTCAGTGTTGAATTTATGAGGCTCTGGGTGATTAGGTGCATTGTCCAAGATCAAAAAACTTTAAAAGCCTGTCTCTTACTGCTTGTAAGATGCTTTCCAACGTTAGGGACAATGTATTGATGGATCTAATCCAGGAAAAACGTTCTTTGTCCAGGCCTTCTTGTTGTACAACCAAAAGACTGACAGCTGGTATTTAACCTGTCAAGGCTCAAGGGCCCGCTGCTTTATACTTAAGGGCAGTCTTGATCATCATCCTGACTGCATTTGTATAATACAAAACAGCAGAGTTAGCCTATGCCTTTCTACCTAAGCCCTCGAGTCCTTTAGGCATTTCTTCCAGAATAGGGCACATTCACCTGCAGATATCCTTTCTCATCAGCGATTTTCTTAATGCCAACCGGAAACTCGTCTGCTGCCTCCTGGTCATCAGAAGCTGCTTCTCCTGACAGCTTGTTTTATCCTGACTTGTTTTTATAAGTCAAACCTCTTTCTAAAATTATCAAACCATCCTTTGCTGACATGAAATTCTCCAGTGTTAGAACTTTTACCTTCTTTTGCTTTAAGGTGTCATATAATGACTTGACTTTTTCTTGAATCAAACCAGATACAGGTATGCCTTTGTTACAGCAATCCTGAACCCACATAAAAGCCACCTTTCAATATGAGTTAAAAAAGGTATTTTGCCAAAAGTACAAGGTTTTCACACCTGCTACAGCAGTGGCTTCATTATTATTTATTATTATTATTATTTTACAATGTCCCTATGCTGCATTCATTTATCTTGAAATGGTGGGGCAGACCTCAATCTGCAGTACATATCAAGGAATTCAACTTTTTCTTATAACGTCATAACTTTTCTCTACTTCTTGGGAGCACTTCCAGTACTACTAATGGTGTGTGTTTGGGTTCCGCGGTGTTATTCAAGGTTACGCAAAACATGATGAAAAATACACAAGAACAAGAGATCAATTTTTACTGAGCTATGTAATTTACTGGAGAGCTGCACTGCTCACACAGAGATAATCAGCATCATGGCACTTGAGCTCACTGCAACAGCAACAAGAGGTGGCTACAAAATTATTACCATAATACAGTATATACCAGAGTTCGTTTTATGCAGTTATGATTTAATACTGCATCTTTATGTTTATTTACATTTCTCTTGACTGCAAATGACGCCATGTACTAACTGTGTTTATAGGTTTTGATAAACTAATACATTTGTGTATATTTTAAGGGAGTGATAAAGCAGCCTAATATCTATACATACTTTATGCATTCATAAATAACTTTTTTTTTTTTTTTT
>NW_003852423.1:9654672-9659122 GCF_000181295.1 Otolemur garnettii
AAATTGGCTGATATCCGTTCATACTAGGAATAATGGAAAACTACTTTATTTCAAATTTAAGAAAATCTGAGCAAAGAAAGTCCATAGGTTAAAGACAGTAAAGAAGAATAAAGTATAGTCGAGAAAGAGAAACTCAAAACAATTTTATACTGAGTCAAGGTCATTGATGTGAAAATGTTACCTGCCCAGTCCCAACAGCTCCACAATATACCACATTGGAGCCCATGCACCCCAGCAACTCTTGGGCAGCAGCAAATTCGTCTTCAACTCCTCCTACCATAAAAGTGAGGTTCCCCGACCGAGCTGCTCCTACACCTGAATCGTTTGGGGGATAAAGAGATAGAAACAAAAAGATACATTTCTTAAAATATTTAAGTAGATAATAAAAATTAGAGACAATTCCCAAACCAAATGAAATCATCCAAATTGTATTTATGCTAGGCATGTGTGAGACACTAAATTTTTACAGAAATATTTCAGTAATCAAGTCATCATTCATGTTAATCACAAACCAAAAGAGATACACAGATTCAGTTGAACTCGCATTCTCAATTCATCTTAATCACTGTGGCACAATCATGGCAAACAAATATGAGAATTTGAAATGTAAATGTTATTATTCCCATGCCTCTATTATTCTAAGAAACCTATTTAGTAATACAAAACATATTATTTCATATAAAAGAAAGCATACAAACAAGTTACCTGGGCCCTGACCAACACAGGAGCAGCCAGAGGGATCTGCTGCCCACACTGGGATTTGGGGGTCTCTGGCTCACTTGCTTACTCTCCAAATACTATCTACAGAGGAGATTAACAAAGAGAGACCTGGCTCTTTGTCACATAAGCAAGTAGGCATTTCAGATGGTAAGATTCTGGGTTTTAAGGTAAAGAAAACTGTAGTTTATTTAGTCTGATTATTCTCATGTACACTTTCCTACATTATTTGATTTTTCTTTTCCTTCCTGCTATATACATTTCGGGCAATATCTAGTGATATGAGCAGGAAGAAGAAATAGAACACTGGTTTGGCTACTCCTTAGTAGCTTTTATCAAAGGCCTAATAGATGTTCATTGAATCAAATGATTAGGAAACAACTTCTAGTTTAGCACAGAAAACACGGCCTGGACTTGTGCTAAAAAAGGTAAGGAGAAGCTTCATGCATCGAAATTTTTATTAACTATAAAGTAAAATCAAAAGTATTGTTACCATTTTTAGTAATCACAGAAACCTTAATTCATAATTTTCAAGTTAAGTTTTTATTGTTTAAAACTTCCCAGGAAAGTATGTGAAAGAGCTATATTAGTACAATATTTGACGTAAGTTTCTGAATCAAACCTGGCCATTAGAATTGACAGCTGCGGGAGGGGGATTCGTGGGTTCACTTCTGTGGTTCATCTTACAAGGGTACAAGTGAATCTTTCTATGAGTAGAATATGAACGTTTTAACACAATAACTAAGAAAATACGTGAAGGCTATGTTAACCAGTTTGATGGAAGTGTTTCGGATTGTTCGTGAAAACACCACACTGTACCCCAGAAGTGCATTAATGTACAGTTACTAATCAATTAAAAAAAAAAAAAAGAACTGACAGCTGCAGGCCAGGTGGGGTGGTTCATGCCTATAATCCTAGCACTTTGGGAGGCCAAGAAAGGAAGACTATTTGAGGATAGGGAGTTCAAGTCCAGCCTGAGGAAGAATGAGAGACTCAGTCTATAAAATGTGGTGGCATGTGCCTGTAGTTCCAGCTACTCAGAAGGCTGAGGCAGGAGGATTGCTTGAGCCAGGTGTTCAAGGCTGAGGCCACTGCACTCCAGCCTTATCTTAAAAAAAAAAAAGAATCTCTACAAGTAATGAGTTGCTTTTGCATTTAATTTATTCAATGAAATACAGTTTTTACACAGTGGAAAAAGCCCACGTGAAGAGATCTCTCTTTCATTCAAATTATGAATATTTTGCTATTGCCAAATAAAGCAGCTTTCTATTTTATGATTCATATGATTTTTAACCAATTATTAAGAGCATGAGAAGTCAGCATTATGTTAGCCAAACAATCTTGGAAAAGTGAGTACCCACATATTCAGATTATTAAATTACGTTATTTAACAGTATCTTCAGACACACTTTGGAACAGATTCTAAATCTATTTAGAATTCTAAGAAAGAAAGACCCAATTCTAAAAAAATGCTTTTCAATAAGCCAATTTTTGTCATTTGAACATTTTCTGTTATTTTGTTAAATTGTTATTTCTAATTTACTTCACGAAGACCTGTGATGTGAACCACTAATGTTTTATAATTTTTTGCGCAATTTCTACGGCCGTTTTTCATTCAAACCATATAACAACCCTTACTCCTAATCCTGTTTATCTTACCTTGAGAAATTAAGTAGACATTTAAGTCAAAGCTTACAAATAAATCTAACACTATCCATCACAGATCAATAGCTTTATATCTAGATTACAGACTGCTAAATAGCTTCAGAGAGCCATTTATTAAAGAAAAATTAATGCTGACAATGGTTCTCAGCTGGTTAGTCTTTTGACAAGTGTACTTTTTCACTTGTTCAAACACATATTTTAAAAATAAGAAATAAGTTACTCAAGCAAATGAAGACCACAAAACAAAAAATAATTTCTCCTTTAATTAAGAGGTTCCTGGTAGTTCTACTCTTTTATCCTATCAATGTGGTATAATTATTTCTGATTTTATCAGAACCTTTATCCCAATATAAAGATCTGACTAAAATGGGTAATTCTGAAGTTCTGGTATTCCTTGGAACCAAATCCTAACTTCCTACACATATTCTTTAACCAAAAACACTATCAAGCCTATTCCCATTGCAAAGGGACACCTACGTTGTCCCAAAATAAATGTAAGTATTCTGAACTGAAGAAGGAACATCTAGAAGGCTAGAACTCTGAAGCTATGTAAGACATTTTATGGATTTCAGAAGACATTGTATAGATTTTATTGCTACCAATACTTAACAAATTTATTACACTGCCATGCCATTTTAATTTTAATCCATTTTCCAAAATAGGAAAACAAAGAATGCACTCAGGTAGCTGCTAGAATACTGGGGAAAATATTTATTTTATCTCATATTGTTGTAACTGTTTAAACAAAACCAAAATACACCCTGTGTGTAATTCTGTTATGCACTTATCACACCTTATTAAAATAGTTGATTTTCTTACCTTATTCCTTCATTAGCCTGTAAGCTCCTACAAGGTCAGCATTCCCATTATCTACACAGTACATGATATATTCAACAGACAGTTGTTTAGTAACCAAACTAATAATGATGGTAGAAAGAATAAAGGATCTGGAGATGTAATACTGAGTTTGGGAGATGTGCTACTTGTTGGCTGTGTAATTTTTTTTTTCTTTTTTGAGACAGAGTCTCATTCTGTCACTCTGGGTAAAGTGTCGTGACATCATCATAGCTCACAGCAACCTCAAACTCTTAGGCTCAAGAGATCTTCTTTCCTTTAGCCTCCCAAGTAGCTGAGACAATAGGCACCCATTACAGTACCCAGATAATTGTTTTTTTCTAATTTTAGTAGAAATGGGCTCTTGCTCAGGTTGGTCTCAACTCTGAGCTCAATCACTCCACCAGCCTGAGACTCCCAGAGTGCTAGGTTACAGGTGTGAGCCACCCTGCCCAGCAGGCTATTTGATTATAAAGAAATTACTTAGCTTCTGAGTCTCAACATAAGAAATGGGAAAAGCATTAATAACTTCTTCACAGATTCACTGTGAATATATGAATGTATCTTGAAAAATAAAAATGCTACTTAAATGTAAGGGCTTACTACTTTACAACTTGAGTTTGTAAAGTGGATGTTTTCCTATTTAGTTATACAAATCACTGTCTTCCCTAAAATAATTTTAGTCTCTCTTGCTAAATATTAGCTGGTTTGGGCTAAAACAGACAATAGAAGCAGACTGGCCCAGGTTGAAAAATACTATAGTGGTCCATAGCTAGTGATGTTTGAAGACCTCTTACGAAATACTTCAATGGCACCCTGGTATACGAGAAAGAAACAAGAAATCTGTGTTTATTTTATCAACATAATTAAATGGGTACCCACTCAGTACCAGGCCCTGTAGCAAGCCTTGGTATAAAGAATGAATCACACGTGTCCCTGCTGCTAAGAAGCTATACACTTGTAATCCAGCCATTTCTCTCCTTGTCTGTCACTACCACCACTTCTTACTTACATTGCTGTAATAGCCTGTGACTTGATCTCCCTTTAGCTGTTCCCTCCATAGTCTACTGTCCATATTATAGCCACAAGAATTCTCTTAAAACACTGATCTGGCTCAGCGCCTGTGGCTTAAGCAGCTAAGGCACCAGCCACATACACCTAAGGTGGCAGGTTCAAATCCCCAGCCCGGGTCCGCCAAACAACAATGATGGCTGCAACCAAAAAATGGCCGGGC
>NW_003852423.1:9659260-9700419 GCF_000181295.1 Otolemur garnettii
AAAAAAAAAAAAAAAAAAAAACACTGATCTATTTCACTTAGTCTACATTTCTTCTCTACTCCCTACCCTCCAAGGGCTTCCCATCACTCTAAAATCCAAAGTCCTGCAAAGCCCTATACAATGGCTGCCTCTCCTATTTCATTCATACTATTCTTTCCATCTGTTGCTGCTTTCCAGCCACGTTGGCCTCCCTGCTATTCCTGAACAAGTACATGCCGATCTCAAATGCATCTGATATTCCTTTTGCCTGGAATGTTCTTCCCCCAGATACTTGTATCCTTCACTTCATTCAGGTCTCTGCTCAAAATTCAGCTCTTTAGAGAGGATTTCCCTGACCACTCAATCTAACAACCTACAATAGCACCTCCTACCATCACTTTTCGGGCTTTAATTTTATTCACAGCATTTATTACCACTTGTTTATTGGAAAACTTCTCTTGATAGTCTGTTTTGATTTCAAACACTCTTCTGGGTTGGGGGGAGAGAGACAGACACGTTTAAATGTAATCACAAAGTCTCTAAGTCAGCCTCACTTTTAAAAAAATTAACTAAACTATTTTCCGTCTTTCTTTCTTTCCACTCATACTTGTAGTTGACATCAAAAATTTGATTACCAGAGAACCATTCTCCAGTGGTTCTCAACCCTGGGAATGAGAAACAGTCCTTGTTTTCAAAGAGTCTGAAGTCCCATGCTTTTGATTTTTAGAGTGGGGATCAGAGATGGGAGAAGGGATAAAGAATATACATATAGATAATAAAAGACATGATTAGATGCATGTAACTGGAAAGGTATAAATAAATATAGTTCATATAGAGACTCACACAGAAAAATATCATTACCAACTACTTATTCAGTGCATTTAACAACTTGTCAGACCTTTGGGATGGGTACAAAGATTTGATGAGTAAGCATATTTTCTAAATCAAAAATCAGGACCTATTTTCCGTTATATTTGGAGAAAACCTGAAATATGACTACTTCAGAAAGTCTAAAATGTAAGGTCATAGTAGATATAAAACATAGTCTCTGCCCTCAAAAAGTCTAAAACATAATTAGGGAAAAGAGATGTACACCCAGAAGAAAATGCCAAAAGGTAACAACATCATATACCAAGTGTCAGATGAATGAGAACAATGACCCCCAAATCCTGATTACCTCTTTCCTTCCATTTTTAAACCTCCATGTTGAAAGAATAATGAATTCTCAGAAACAGAAAGAGTGAAAATAGAAACAGGAAACTGTTCTCAAAGAGTAATGATCTCGTTAACTGTGGGTAGGCTTTTAAGACCTCTGAATTCTGTAAGACCCCTGTATTCTGAATCTGTTTGCACATCTGCTTCAGAACAGTTTAAACCAACTGAACTGAAAAGCAATTTGGTATGTCTTGCATAGAGATACTGAGTTCTGCCTGTTATCTACTAAACGTACATAATACTCCACTTCCCTTCACAATCAATTTGAATTTGCTTATCAGAATGAAATAGAAAACAGAAAATCAGGAGTAAGGAGGAATAAGTTCAAGAGATCTACTGCACAACATAGCGAATACAGTTAATGACAATTCATTGTATTCTTGAAAATGTCTAAGAGAGGGGCGCTGCCTGTGGCTCAAAGGAGTAGGACGCTGGCCCCATATACAGGAGGTGGTAGGTTCAAACCCAGCCCTGCCAAAAACTGTAAATAATAATAATAAAATATAAAAATAATTAAAAAATAAAATAAAATTTCTAAGAGAGTAGATTTCTCTCACCACAAAAATATGTGATGTCAGGCAATGAGTATGTTAATTAGCTCCATTTAGTCACTCTATAATGTATTATAAATATTTCAAAACACCATGTTGTACACAAAACATAATTTTTGTTAATTAAAATATAAATTTAAAAAAGGAAATTTAACAAAGAAAGAAAAAATCAGAATTAAGAACAAATTAAAAAATGAAAGGATCAGGTCTCACCATGAATTTCAAATACAGACCTGAGTCTTGGCAAACCCTATTTGGGAGAACAATAAAGCAGCCTCAGAAAAGCGTATCTTGGCCTTGAACTGAGTTATATATTTAAAAAAATTCTAATTGGAACTTTATGCAGGGGACAGTAAATGAAGTAATGAGCAATGTTTCTCATATTTTTATGTCTAAACCACTAACACTTTTTCCAAAGTGAACTGAATTAAAACTGAGTTCTTGCTACAGCCTTCTTGGGCTAATTATGGCCCCAAAGATTCAGGGCTATGATTTATTTTTTAATAAAGTTTAAAAATTAACATAAGTCATCTCATTCTAATATTTGTACTTATCTGTCTCCCAATATTTAGGCAGGTTTAATTGATTTAAGAACTAGAACTAGACTTAAGTCTCAAATTATGAATTAATATGTGTAAACAGGAGGTGAAAACATTAGTCACTATTCCTCCTCCTCCCTAATTAAAAAAAAGGAGAACTACACAATTCGCTGTATTTTCCCTTTTGTCTAAAGTTGCAGCAAGCAATGAATTTTCTCTTCTCCTTCTGATTTTCTGAATTTTTAATCTGTACTTTAGGATTTTTTAAATTTTTATTTTCATCAGTAACCCCAACTATTTCTCTAGTTTCCTCTACACTCTGCAACAAAAACTGCCATTCTATACATACTGAAAATCACTTGCAGCAGCTAGACCATGCAAAGATTTTTCGTGCATCTCTGTCTATCCTGGTCTGTTCCCTCACAGGTAATCAATCTCCTTCCCAACTTTTTTTGCCTGGCTCCTGCTGGTATTTCAAGACTCAACTTGCTGGCGCCATGGCTCCCTCCTGTAATCCTAGTACTCTGGGAGGCTGAGGCAGGTGGACTGCCTGAGTTCAGGAGTTCCAGACCAGCCTGAGCAAGAGTGAGACCCCCATCTCTACAAAATATAGAAAAACTACCCAGTGTTATGGTGGTGCCTACAGTCCTAGCTACACGGGAGACTGAGGTAGGAGGATCATTTGAGCCCAGGAGTTTGAGGTTGCTATGAGCTTTGATGACAAAGCACTGTGTCTCAAAAAAAGATTCAACTCATGTCAACTCTGAGGAGTAGTTCATGACCATGTTCCCCTTTATTTACTCTTAGACTATTCCTTGGATACTGTTAATAAAGCACACTTAATACTACACTAATAAATGGTATTTCTGGTATGTCTTGTTAAAGATTCTTAGACGCATGCGCTGTTGGAATCTTACCCCCAGTACACAGCATGTGTCGGATAAATGGTAATTTTCTTCTAAGAAGGTAGGCAGAGAAGAAATAAATTACTAATAAAATAACCAAGAATACTAATCAAGACTTAATATTTTTTAGGTTATCAAAAAAAAACTCAACTTTTTAATAACAATGTTGAAAATTGCTAAGAGAGTAGATTTTAAGTGCCTTCACCACCAAAATAATTAAGTCTGTGAGGCTCAGCATGCATAGCACAGAGGATACAGGGCCAGCCACATGCACTGAGGCTGGCGGGTTCAAACCCAGCCCAGGCCAGCTAAACAACGACAACTGCCACAAAAAAAAAAAAAAAAAAAAAAAAATAGCTGGGCGTTGTGGCAGGTGCCTGTAGTCCCAGCTATTTGGGAGGCTGAGGCAAGAGACTCACTTTAGCCCACGAGTTTGAGGTTGCTGTGAGCTGTAATGCCATGGCACTCTACCAAGGGCAACATAATAAGACTCTATCTCAAAAAAAACCAAAAAAACCAAAAAACAGTCTGTGAGCTAATGCATATGTTAACTAACTTCATTTGGCCAATCCACAAGGTGCACATATTTCAAAACAACATGTTGTATGTATATAATATTTATTTGTCAGTTTTAAAAGAAAAAAGCTCAACTTTGGAATAACATGGTTCTCTACATGTGGTATAGGATTTTCGCCTACTGCTGCATGAACACACACGAACATAAATGTACATATATGGAGACATTAAGAGTTAAAAAAATGAAAAGCACGAACAAAATAAGAGATTTGGGTTAAAATTCAGTTCAAAGTCACACCCCTTGGACAATCTGTAATACCTCTCAATCTTGGAATCTCCATTTGAAAATATTAATTAAAACACTTGCCATATTTACTTACCCTGAAGTTCAAATGAAGAATTTATTGGAGGGTATTTCATACAGTTTCTTACAAATGTTGTAAGAAATTAAAATACGACAAGTAAATCTACTCAGCTTAAACTATTTGACTGAACAGTAGCAAAGAGATGAAACTGGAAGTTAGCCTTACCGAAAAGCTGAACCTCAAAATTATGGTAGCTAAACCATGACTCAAGTGCTGATAACTTAGAATAACCACTTACAAATCAAAAATAAAGAGATTATTTACACTCTATGACTATTGGAAAGAAAGCTTCAAATCCAAAGAGGGAAGAGAGAGAAGGCTAAAAAGTACAATCCGATTATATTTGTTTTTAATGCTGTAAAAACCTTGCCACTGAAGCACTCCCCTTGATATATAGCAAAACGCAGTAAATCACTTAATTTACTCAAAAGAACTTAAATGTTTTAACCAGTCTGCCAGCAAAAGAGATCAAGAAGAGGACCAATGGGACTTGGGCTGCAATGTGAGCTGTCTTTAAAATGCAATTGTTCTAATCATTTTCTACAGATGCAGCCTCACAAGGGGCTGCTGTCACAGGGACCATTTACGACTTGTTATGGTGTCTCTATTGTTTACCAGCGACATTCGCTGAAAAAGGCGACAGCTGGGACAGAAAGCTGCTACTCAACGAACAATATAATCCCGTGAAAGTAATCAACAAATTTAAGGGTGTTAATTAACTTTACACTTTATCATGTTCAATTAGTTGTCCTTTCTAGAAAAGATTGCCGTGCACAATCAGTTTAGAGCGTGCCATGTTTGATTTGTAAGTGATCACTGTTTCTGTTTCAGAGTCCACGTCAGATGTTCTCTTGGGTTTTGGTGACACAGATGAATGGCTCTGCACATGTTAGGGGTGATCTGGTTTAACATAAGCCAGCATAACATAACCCCTTGTTAACACTATTTCTGGCATTATCCAAGCTGGAATCAGAAAAGCAAAAACACTCACAGCACTGTTCTGGAATCAGATAAACAAAGTTTAGGTAGCTGTTCTTGAAATAAACACAGACACAAATGCATGCAGAAATAAGCAATTTTTCATCATTATTTTTCAAAGTAAGACTTGTCTTTCAAGGGCATGTTTGGGATCATTTCCTCCCAGCAAGATCTCGAAGCTCTGCTGCATTATGCACAAAGCACCACTGTATCCTCAGACTTTACATAATGCAGATAGTCTTTTCCATGGCAGTTAAATAAATGCGAGGGATGTGTTGTTAAGTACTGGCTTGTGTTAAATTCTAGAATGTGACTTTTAAATCCAGAAACTGTATTTTATTAGTGTGGGAAATCTGTAGGGAAGTATATTATTCTATGAATACAATTTGCCTTCGTTCTTACCTTAATGCACCTGTTCCTACTTGCTAATAGGACAAGGATGGAGCGACAATATATTCAGCATTGCATTTTAATGAAAGTCACTGCCGTTCCTCTGAATTGATAAATAAGAGTTTTGCATCAAAATATTTCATAAGCCATTGACTAAGTGAACAAAACCCAAACTGAGATTTGGTAGGAGGTGTCTATCTTTAAGGAAACAAAAGCAAGGGACAGGCATCTATCTCTTTTTTTAAAAAGGCATCCACATAGGAATGTGAAACATCTTCTTAAAGCTATACCTTACTCTTCTAGACTAGCTGTTTTCTGCATAATACAAAAATTAAATGCATATAAATAAACTATACCTAGTTAGCTAGTTACAGCATACCTAAGGACAAAGCTGAACTTCTTCAAAATAAAAAAGTTGTTAACTTTGAAAGCTAATAATGTCCTAAGTTAAATATTAAAGAAGGAAATGATAGGCTATAGCTGAAACAGCTGAAACCACAATACACAGCAGCAGAAAACATTAGTTTTCTGCAGAAGATCTGCAGGGAGAAGAAAAGCGGTCGATAGATCCTTAAATTGGAAGCAATAGCCGTTCTTCTATCCCAAGTTGGCAGCTGCTACATTTGCAGACCTGGTTCATTATTTACCCATAATGACCATCAAGCTGCAGTCAAAGTCAGATCACAACAACTGTCAGCAGCTCTTTTAATTAGCCTTGTTTGAATTCAGATAAATATCACAATAGACCTGCTTATGCCGAAAGAGCAACAGAATGTTCCGCATGGAGCTGGGCTGGCTTGAGAAGAACCAGCACGGTACAGAAGGCATCAGAAAGAAACCCAGAGGGGGATGTTTTGAGGGAGGGGTAAATCAGAGAACGAACGGTTTGCTTTCATTGTGGAAATCACTTTAAACAGCAATTCCTTAACATTCACCCCAGAGTAAGATGGTGCACAATGTTGATTTGCAATAAAACTCTGAGTTCCTGAAAGCCAAACACCTGGAGCCCAAGAAGAGTCAACTCTATGTCTTTGATTTTTAAAATTTCACCTTGTAAATAATGTATCTTTCAGCCTTAAAAACCTTTTAAAAAAAACAAACAAAAAGCCAAATAAGCTTTCAACTTTATGTCCTCCTATCTTATTCTCTTTAGGGGTTGTATACTTTGAAACACTTTCTGTGACAGGAGTCAGATATTTCCTAGAAATGTCATACACATTCCTTTCCTTCAGCATCAACAATTACAAAGTAAAATAAAGCTAATAACCAAGTTCTCAGTGATCCTATTACCACCATATTCCATACCTTTCTGGGTTTCCCCCACGCATTTGCTTCAGAAGAAAAACAGATACAGTATCATCTGCCCTCTCTTTTAGAGAGAATTGACTGTTCACAGGAGTTTGAGGTCTGGCAATAGGTAAATATAAGTGACAGCTGACAGAAGAAAGGGTGGAGAGTAAGAAGGAAGGAGCAAAAAGCAAGATGGTCACCTGGCAGCAAATAGGAGTAAACTGGGGAGAGCAAGAAACTATACACATTAAGGAAAGGCTGTGTTAATAAGCTCTGCACGGCTAATCAGGAAACACAGTCTCTGAAACCCACTCAGAAACCCCTTGAGAATGTGGACTCTCATACTTAGGGGTGGAGGCATAGTTGAAGAGTTCAAAGTGGCCACCTCTGCTGTTCTTGCTAGCCCCTCAGCCAACACATAACTTCTGCAACCATTTCTGATGGTGCACAGCCCTAAGGAAGAGTAACCAGTCAGGTCAGCATGAGGACAAAAGACACATTACTGTTGGGTGGTGCCTGTGGCTCAAAGGGTGGGGCGCCAGCCCCATATACTGGAGGTGGCAGGTTCAAATCCAACCCTGACCAAAAAAAAAAAAAGACGCATTACTGTTTACCCAGGGTTTGGATTCCACTTGACTGTTTCCTTATTGAGTAGAAAAACACTCCTATGAGGAGTAATTTTTAAATATTTTATTTTTACAGAATGCTCTGAGATCATATTTGTAATGAAGACAACCAATGCTGAATGGTGATGATGTAAATGAACTCATCTGGTTTCATGAAAATTAATCACAGCAGAAAAGAACACTTCTTGCCCTATTTAAAGCAAAGAATAAAACATACACATTAACCTATCATGGATGACGGCCTTCTCCTGCCTCACCCCTAAACACAACATGACTGTCTCATGACTACATGCACAGCAAATAATTACACCTTGTAGAGTATACTCTGTTACAAAAAGTCAACATGTTAGTTTCAAGTCTAGTGTCAAGTCAAAAGTCTAACTATTAACTATTCTTAGCGTTGGCCCTCAGAAGCACAATGAATTCCACATGCTCAAACAACTTTTATCTTTCTACCCTCCTTTCAAACAGACCTTCTGTATATTTCCTTCTATATGTCCACAATCCCCAACAGTAAATATTCAAAAAAAAAAAAAAAAAAAGATACTACCACTACCCGTGTATGCTAGAAACTCTATGGCAGTGCTTCCCAATGTTAGCTTCTTAGAATACTAGTTCCATAGGATATTAATGATGAAAAAAATATACATATATATATTTTATATATAAAAATATCTATAGGATATTTTACGGTGATATAAATTTATAGCTACGCCTGCTTTGTTTCTGGCAAGGTCCCTATCCTCCTCCTGATAACAAATCCTGCCCCCTGTGGCCAAAAGGCTGTTCCCATGGACAATAAAGGCACCCCATTCTCATGGCAAGCGTCCATACCAGGGGTCCTCAGACTTTTTAAACAGGGGGCCAGTTCACTGTCCCTCAGACGGTTGGAGGGCCGGACTGCGGGCCCTGGGACAAGTCAGCTACTAAGCAGGACAGGCAGTGGTGGCAAAAACACCCAGTGGGCCGGATAAATGCCCTAGGCGGGCAGCATGTGGCCCATGGGCCGTAGTTTGAGGACACCTGGTCCACACCAAGCAAATGGAACAGTCATGTTCTGTCATGGGGCTGCTAAGCTAAGGTTGCTGAAGACTCACGTGAAGAGTGTCTACACTAAAAAGTAATGAGGTTGGCACTGTAAGCATAGCACAAAGAAAGACAGAAAAGTGGGGAGCAGCACCCAGTCTTCAACTCTAGTCACTGAAACTCTGGTTTCTTCTCAATTTGAGAGCCACTAATTTCCTAGCTATGAAAGTCACCCTGCACACTTAAAAAAATCTCTCAAATGGATTAAACGTTTTGTGATCAAACACCACAAAATTTGTGGTCTAATATAGTTCAACAGATGTCCAAACACTTAAAAGCATATTTTAATATGCATATATGCACTTTGAATATTTCCAAAGGGAGATAAAGAATGCACCATTTCTCTTTTTTCACTAAATTCTTTTTTTCAAGGAACACCTTCAGAATTCGTTTTCTCAGGGTAACGTTATACTTGGGGAAATGATACTTTAGAGTCATCTGATTTCCTCTTTACCTTTCCATATCTAGCTATTAATATCAGTTAATTCTGATTTAAAACTTTTCCTCTTTTAATATTTTCTCAGTGAATCATTTTTCTCCCTTATGTTTAATTTTTTTGTTTTTTTTTTTTAAAGATGTCTCTTAGTATGTTTCTCATACCAAGTAGACAGCTGGATTTTTAAAATGTAATCTGATGAAAAGTGAATTTAATCCATTTACATTTGTTATGATTAGACTTATTTTGAACCTATTATTTTTGTCTTTCCTATTCACTTTCATTTTTTTCCTTGAATTTTTTCCCCCTTCTGTCCTACTTTCTGTCAGATTGATAAAAGTTTTCTAAGTTCCTTCCTCCTCCACCCCAAGGGGCTTTGAAGCTATGAATTACTTTTCTATTCTTCTAATGGTAATCCTTAAAACTTTAAAACATAATAATGTTTTATTAATAACATCTGAAGTTTTTTGTATTTCTGTTCTCTTCTCAAACATGGTGTGAACTCTGCACGTTCAAAACCAGGAGATACCATTTTATTATCCCATAAACAACTCAAATCTTCTTGTCCACAGTTTTACCTTTTTATCTTTTTATTTATTTGAAACAAAGTCTCACTATGTCACCCTCAGTAGAGGGCCAGGGTGTCACAGCTCACAACAACCTCAAACTCTTGAGCTTAAGCAATTTTCTTGTCTCAGCCTCCCAAGTAGCTGGGACTACAGGTGCCCACAACACCCAGCTATTTTTTGGTTGTAGTTGTCATTGTCGTTTAGCTGGCCTGGCCAGGCTTGAACCCGCCAGCCTCAGTGTATGTGGCTAGCATCCTACCCACTGAGCTATGGGGGCCAAGCCACCTTTTTATTTTTTAAATACATATTAAAATCAGATTTTTTAAACTCAATACTTAATGTTTATGATTGATTTTTTTTTTTTTTTGAGACAGAGCCTCAAGCTGTCCCCCTGGGTAGAGTGCCGTGGTATTACAGCTCACAGCAACCTCCAACTCCTGGGCTCAAAGCGAGTCTCCTGCCTCAGCCTCCCAAGTAGCTGGGACCACAGGCGCCCGCCACAACGCCCGGCTATTTTTTGGTTGCAGCCGTCATTGTTGTTTGGCGGATCCGGGCTGGGGATTCGAACCCGCCACCTTAGGTGTACGTGGCTAGTGCCTTAGCCGGTTGAGCTATAGGCGCCGAGCCTATGATTGATTTTTAACATCATCTTGTATTCATGCCTATTTCTTATATTCTATCTACACCTTTCTTCCTAGATTTACTTTTCTTTTCTTACTGAAATATATCATTTAATCATTCTTTAGGAAAGGTTATTTTGTTGACTATCTTTTTTTCTTTTTTACGTGTTTAAAATTCTGATCTTCAGGCTCTTGAACTGGAAACTTTTTATTTACTTCTCACCCCTCGCCTCCCATCCTGGCTACCTGTGCACACCTCTCCCTGTATATGATTTTATAGTTGTCCCTTTGGCCCTCCCAAAGCTCCCACTTTAGGACCAATTCTTACACTAGTGGACTGGAGTTCCTGCTTTATGGGGATATTACAGATTATCATGAAGCCAGCAAGTGGTCTGTCTCAGTTCCTGCTCTTACCACTGTAATGGTGACTTTTCATGTTCAAGATGCAAAGTTTGCTAAAAAACGTAACCCAAGGCAATGGTCAATAGATTTTAGCTTCCTGTCTTTAGGCTATAGGGCTGGAACCCCCCTACAATTCTCATGTGAAGTATTTTTAGTTCTTTTTTACCCCAAAATAGAACTCCCAGCCAGGACTGCCCAGTTTTGGAGCCCAGGCTCTGTTACCAGATGGCATCAGTGCCACACAATGTGCTATATTTCTACTCTATTTTGGGGTCATGAAGACATGTATGTTATCTTTGAGAACAACTGCCCTGCTGATTTTCTCTTATATTCTATTACTTTCATGTGCTTAGAACAGAGCAGGTGTATAAAAACATAAATTTTTATTTATGACAAAAATAAATTGTTGACAAAAATCCACATTTTATTTTTCTCCAAATGTTCTTTTCTCTCCATTCCCACAGTTACTTCCCTGGTTTGGCTCTGTTCACCTCTCACCTAAAATAATTTAGCTGGTTTTCCTCTGCCTACACACTCTTTGAGTCCAATTCTCATCAATGCCATGAGAATGTTCATCTTCTTTCTCTGCTTGAAAATACCTATATTGCTAATTTACTTAAAAGAGACTCCTTAGCAGGGCACACAAGGTCCTGCAAAGAATAGTCTCAGCTCATCTTTCTGGCCTAATTTCTTGGTCCCTGATATCCAGTAATTTACACTCTTGCCAAATAAGATTACTACTTCTTTTTCTCATATAGAAAAGATGAATTTCCTTCTGTCTTGCCTTCTTATACCCTGTTGTGTCCCCTTCCTGGTATGTTGTATCCACATTCACTTTCTACTCCCATATCCATCTCAGGCTCTGCTTCACTGGCAGAAATCCACACATTCTTCAAGTTTCAGCTCAAGTGTCATTTTCAGTCCCACCCCTTAAAGAGCTCAGGGAGCTCATCTGTGCATCCTTCTTAAGTACTTATTCATACTCCTGTTACCATGTAACATTCTATTACAGTTGTTTACCTGTTTGCTTTCCCTAGACCACTATGTGCATAATAGCAATTTAAAAGACTGATAGTAAGAAATTGCAAGAAAAAAGAGGTGCAGTGATCTTATGTAGAAAATCATGACTCTGAAATAATAAATGGCATTTTATTAAAATTTTTTTTTCTTGATTTGTTAGAGTTGGAGAAAGTCATGGAAATTTGTATGATGTGACTTATAACATATGAGTGAGTTCTGGTCACTGTAATATCAGAAAGAAAGCCATTACAGTACTTAAAAAGATAAAACAAAAGAAAGTCAAAAGGATTAAAAAATGCAGATCTTGATGACACAGAAGGAAAAAAATCTCTTACCCACAAAATTTAAAAATACATCTGTATATACACAATTCCACTGTTCAGGAAAATATTCTCCTACCAAAGAAGTTTCCAGCAAATCAAAATTTAGAGACATGATTTATACAAATAAAATAAAAAAACATCATTTTAAAAATCATGCCTATCTTTTCAAGTCAAATACACATGTGTGTGGATGTGTACGTCTTGAAAACTTAACCTGTTAGAGGGTCATACAATCAAAAGTGACTGTATTTCTTTCCTTTTCCTCTCTCTTTAAGGGACTGTACTAAATTAACACCTGAGAGTGTACTCTGAAAATAAAACTTATATTAAAGATAATTGTTGGCCCAGTCTGGTGACTCATGCCTATAATCTGAATACTTTGAGAGGCCATGGCAGGAGGATTGCCTGAGGCCAGGAGTTTAAGACCAACTTAACTACATATCAAGACCCCCATCTCTACAAAATTTGCCAGGTCCATGGTGGTGTGCACTTGTGGCCTCAGTTACTTGGGTGGCTGAGGCAGGAGGATTGCTTGAGCCCAAGAGTTCAAGGCTGCAGTGAGCTGGGTTAGCACCACTGGGAGAACAGAGCAAGATCCTGGCTCAGAAAAAAAAAAAAAGGCCAAGTGTAGTGGCTAACACCTGTAATCCTAGCACTCTGGAAGGCTGAGGGGGGTGGATTGCTCACAGGTTCCAAACCAGCCTGAGCAAGAGTGAGACTCCACTTCAAAAACAGCCGGGCATTGTGGCAGGCACCTGTAGTCCCAGCTACTTGGGAGGCTAAGGCAAGAGGATCACTTGAGCCCAAGAGTTTGAGGTTGCTGTGAGCTATGACGCCATAGAACTCTACCAAGGGTGACAAAGTGAAACTCTGTCTCAAAAAACAAAGAAACAAACAAACAAACAAAACCAATCATGAATCAGAGAATGAGAGCTGGTCTTTCAAAAAGACATCTTTAAGAAGTTTGATCAAGGTTCGGCACCCATAGCACAGTGGTTAGGGCACCGGCCACATACACCTAGGCTGGTGGGTTTGAACCTGGCCCCAGCCAGCTAAACAACAATGACAACTGCAAGAGCGGGCACCTGTAGTCCCAGCTACTTGGGAGGCTGAGGCAAGAGAATCACTTAAGCCCAAGAATTGTAGGTTACTGTGAGCTGTGACACCACGCACTCTACCCAGGGTGACGTAGACTCTGTCTCAAAAAAAAAAAAAAAAAGAACTTTGATGAAGAAAAACAGAGAAATAGAAAGCTTCCACAAGCTACAACGTTTGCAGAAATGTACACCCGTAAGTTATTAGTTCTAAGACTTAATCTTCTCATTTGTTTAATGAACTCACTTCACGGACTGTGAAAAATTAAGTAAGCAATGTTTGACACACAATTACTCTCTGTCCTCTAGCAAAGTACAGTATCTTTTCACATAAGTCACTGGGTTTCTCCTTTAGCAAACTGCTTATCACATTTCTCTATTTTTCTCCTGATTTCTTGGTATTTTTCTTATTAATTTATAGTAAACGTTTATGTTTACTATTATATATTTTGCAAATATGTTTCCTTGGTCTAGCATCACTTTTTTAACTTTGTATCTTGTTACAGATGGGGTTTTTTTTTTAATTCTTGGTTCTGTCACATTTTTCTTTTTATAGTTTTTTTATTATTTATCTTGTTCTGAAAGTTTTCCTCATGCCAAGATTATGAAAATATTCTTATACTTTTCTCTGGTTTTCTTACAGTTCTTGTTTAGTAACAGGATTCCGTTCCTTAATCCATTCGCTATTTATTTTTGTTTATGGTATTAAGTAGGGATCCACTGCCCACAATGAATAGTCAGTTGCCCTAACCTAACTTATTAAATACTTCACCTTGTTCCCACTGATCTGATTGCCTTACTCAGATTCTAAGGCTCCACATATATATGGGTCTATCTGGGGACTCAATTCTGTACCCTCCAACTACTGTTTATTCTTAAGCAAATACTATGCTGTTTAGTCATTATAACTATGTTCTGGAATTTAGCAGGGTCTTAACTGTGTTATTAAAAACCTTTTTTGGCATTTTTTACTGACTTTTTCTTCCAGATGGTTACACCAATTGCTTTTGTGCCGTCTAAATCAAAGTTACAAGTGTGCCCTTTACCCGGATAGTGTGCACTGTGCTGCTAGGTATGAATCTGCCCCCACCACGTTGGGACAAATATTAGAAACTTCCAATATAATTGTGGTTTTAAATCAAACTCTTAAATGTCTAAGTTTAAAAAAAAGAAACAATACAGTTTTGCATTAAAATTAATATATTCTCTCAAGAGAATGGGTACCTTTACATGCATTTCAAGGCAGGTAAGTGGTGTGTCCATGTATTTATACCTTATTTTGCCTTCATAAAGTTTTGCCATCTTTCTCATATAGGTCTTGTGTATTTCTTATTAAGTCTATTAAGCATTATTCTAGAGCTTAGGATCTAGAATATTATTTAAACTATATATATTTACATAATTGTCTTACACAATTTTGTGCTGCTATATCAGAATAGCACAGACTGGGTAATTAAAAAAAAACAGAAATTTGTTTTCTCACAGCTTTGGAGGCCGAGTCCAAGATCAGGATACTAGCAGGTTCAGTGGTGTGGAGAGGGCTTCTCTCTTCTTCTATCCCCTCTGGAGGAGAATAACACTGAGTTCTTACATGGCAGAAGACAGAAGGCCAAGCAGAACTAACTCCCTCCAGCAAGACCTTTCATTAGAGCACCTAACAGTCTCATTCAGGAGAAGAGGAGACCTCATGACCTGATCATCTCTTAAAGGCCCTAACCCTCTCAATATCATCACAGTGGCCATTAAGTTTTAACACCTGAATTTTGAAGGGGGCACATTTAAACCATTGCACATATATATATGGATTACACATTATTTGAAGATCACATAAAATTTTTCTTTACAAACTCTTTACATTGTTCCTTTTTAGTAATGCCTGTTTCAATGTCTTTAGTCATTATAAGTCTACTCATGTTTTTTTTTTCTCTATTTTTCCTAGAAAACCAGCCATTTCCTTTGGACTTTCCACTTTTCTGGCCTAAAATTTAAAATTCCTTTATTTCATCCATGTCTGTGTCAGTCTTTATTGTCTCATTCCCGATGTTCACATTTTCTCTATTTTCTTGGCCAGACTTCTTAAAGATGTCTTTTTGAAAGACCAGCTCTTTCTATTTTTCAGCTCAGCTCCTGTAGCTCAGTGGGTAGGGCACCAGCCACATATACCAGAGCTGGTGGGCTCAAATCCAGTGCAGGCCTGCCAAACAACAATGACAACTACATCAAAAAAATAGCCAGGGCTCGGCGCCTGTGGCTCAAGTGGCTAAGGCACTAGCCACATACACCTAAGGTGGCGGGTTCGAATCCAGCCCAGGCCTGCCAAAAACAATGACAGCTACAACCAAAAAACAGCTGGACGTTGTGGCGGGCACTTGTGGTCCCAGCTACTTGGGAGGCTGAGGCAGGAGACTCGCTTGAGCCCAGGAATTGGAGGTTGCTCTTAGCTGTGATGCCACAGCACTCTACCCAGGGGGACAGCTTGAGGCTCTGTCTCAAAAAAAAAAAAAAAATAGCCAGGTATTGTGGCGGGTGCCTATGGTCCCAGCTACTTGGGAGGCTGAGGCAAGAGAATCACTTAAGCCCCTGAGTTTGAGATTGCTGAGAACTGCAATGCCATGGCACTCTACCAAGGGCGACATAATAAGACTCTATCTCAAAAAAAAAAAAGAAAAAGAAAAGAAAATTCTATTTTTCTTGTTGTTAATCTCATTTCTTCATTTACCACTTTCTTTTTACTTACACTGGTTTATAATTGTTTTCTTATGGTTTCTTGATTTTTAAAGGCTCAGTTTATTTCCAATCCTTTTTTAACTATAAAAAGCATTTAAAATCTATAAAACCTCTCCCACAGCTTTAACTTTATTTAATATTTTAAAATAAAACGTTCTCATTTTCATTCATTTTGAATATTTCCCTCATCTCAAAACTATTTAGAAGAATATTTTCAATTTTCAAATGGTAGCTGTATAAGTGTAAAAGGCTGTCATAACAGTACTGCATACTAGGTGCAGAAATTTACTCTCTTACAGTTCTGGAAGCCAGAAGTCTAAGCTCAGGCGTTAGCAGAACTGGTTCCTGTGGAGGGCTGAGACAAAAAATCTGTCCCAGGACTTTCCCATTGGCTTGTATTAACAGATGGCTATTTTCTCTGTGTCTTCACAGCATCTTTCTTTTGTGTATGTTGTCGAAATTTCACCTTTTTGTAAGGAGACCAAACATATTAAATTAGGGCCTACCTTAATGACCTCACTTTAACTTGATTCCCTCTGTGAAGACCCTATCTCTTGCTCAGAGCCCGAAGCACAGTGGTTACAGTGCCAGCCACATACACCCAGGCTGGTGGGTTCCAACCTGGCCCAGGCCAGCTAAACACCAATGGCAACTGCAACAAAAAATAACCAGGCGTTGTGGCGGGTGCCTATAGTCCCAGCTACTTGGGAGGCTGAGGCAAGAGAATCGCTTGAGCCCAGGAGTTTCAGATTCCTGTGAGTTGTGACGCTACAGCACTCTACTGAGAGTGACATGTGAGACTCTGTCTTTAAAAAAAAAGACCCTGTCTCCAAAGAAGGTCATATTCTGATATTTAGGTTTAGGGCTTCAACATATGATGAACTTTGGGAGCCTGTCATTCAATCCAAACCAATAGCTTGAAACCATATTTACTGCTTTATGTCCTTAGGATTAGAGGACATGACATAAATTCTATTCCTGAAATCTTTAAAGGTTTTATTTGTGGGCAGGTTTAGAATGAATTTTGTAAACAGTCCACAGAAATGTGATAAGACAGCATATTCTGACTTGGCACCTGTAGCTCCGTGGCCTAGGGCGCCAGCCACATACACCAGGGCTGGCGGGGTCGAACCCAACCCGGGCCTGCCAAATAACAATGACAACTATAATAACAAAAAATAGCTGCGTGGTATGGTGACCGCCTGTAGTCCCAGCTACTTGGGAGGCTGAAGCAAGAGAATCACTTGAGCCAGAGTTTGAGGTTGCTGTGAGCTGTGCTCCACTAAGAGCAATGCAGTGAGACTCTTTGTCTCAAAAAAAAAAAGACAGCATATTCTCTATTTGTAGTATCCTGTAAGTATCTATTAAACTCAGCTTGTTAATGTGTTAATCAACTACTTTTATATATGGTGTCATCTTGACCTGTCAAATGCATGGAGATTTTTTTTTTCTGAGACAGAGTCTCACTATGTCGTCACAGCTCACAGCAACCTCCTACTCCCAAGCTTAAGCAATTAACTTGCCTCAGCCTCCCAAGCAGCTGGCCTGGGCTGGGTTTGAACCTGCCAGCCTGGGTGTATGTATGTAGCTGGTGCCATAACCACTGTGCTACGGGCGCTGAGCCAGATTTTTTTTTTATTTCAGAATATTATTGGGGTACAAATGTTTTGGTTAAATGAACTGCTTCCATACAGTTTGAGTCAAAATTGTAAGTGTGCCCCTCACAATGATAGTGTGTGTTATACCCATTAGGTGTGAATTTACCCCCCCTCTACCTCCTCTCACCTCGAGAGAAATATTATAAATTTCCAATATAATTGTTGTTTTAAATCAAATTCATAAATTTCTAAAGGTTTTACCTTTATTCATTGATATAATACTGTATACATAAAAGTCCATAATAATAGTGTTTCCTCTTCACAAGGTGTGCCTTTTTCCATTCTAAGACATTCCTGTTCACCCCAAATACTGCCTTCAAGTTTACTTGTAATATGATATTGTCATCATACCTTCTGTATATTTGCATCTTTTGTTTTTGTTTTCCAGACAGAATTTTACTTTGTTGCCCTGGGTCGTGTGTCATAGCCTCATAGCACACAGCAACCTCAAACTCTTGTCTCAAGAGATCCTTTATGTCAGCCTCCCAAGTAGCTGGGACCACAGGCTCCCACCACAACACCTGGCTACATTTTCCTACTTGTAGCAGATACAAGGTCTCACTCTTGCTCAGGGTGGTCTTGAACTTCTCAGCTCAAGCAATCAACCTGCCTTGGCCTCCCAGAGTGCTTATATTTCTATCTTTAAATGTCTCTTTGTTTCTTTATTGATAGCCTTTTAATATAATTTGGTTTTAGATATTTCATTTAAAAATTCCATCACCTCAGAAACTTCCCTCATGCTGCTCTTTTGCTGTCAAACCCTCTTGGCTACCCCAACTTCTGCAACTACTGATCTGTGGTACCTTCCTATAGTTTTGACTTCCCAAAATGTTCCATAAATGTGATTATACAGTATGTAATCTTTGGTATGATGCCTTTGTGATTTACCTGTTATTTGTGTATCAGTAGCACATTCCTTTATATTGCTGAGTAGTATTCACTGTACAGACATGGCAAAGGTTTTCATCCATTCATCCACGAAAATATTTTTAGGTTGTTTTCCATTTTGATGAATCATGAATTCTGGTACAGGTTTTTGTGTGTATGCAAGTTTTCACTCGTCCAGGGTAAATTCTATGCATGGGTAGAATTACCAGGACATTAGATAAGTATATGGTTAACTTTATAAAAAGCAGGCAAACTGTTTTCCAAAGTGGCTGTACCATTTTGTATGTTTAGTAGGAATATAGGAGCATTCCAGTTGTTTAATATCCACATCAGTACTTAAGATTGCTGTTTTTCAAAAAATTGTAGCCATCCTGTAAATGGTGTGGAGTGGTTTTCGTTGTCATGTGGAGTCTGGCTAAGTTCATGATTCTCAGCATCTTTTCATGTACTTATTTGCCAGCTGTATCTTCTTGGCTGATATGTCTGTTGAAATATTTTGCCCATTTTCTAATTTTGTTTGTTGTTCACTTTTGAGAAATCTCTCTATATACAGATACGTATCTTTGGTTGAAGATGTGATTCACAGTATTTTCCCAGGCTGTAGCTTATCTTTTCTTCCTTTTAACAGTATCTTTAGCTCAGCAAATTTTTTTTAAATTTCCATAACGTCCAATTTATCAACATTTTCTTTTCTGAATTGTGCTTTGGGTGCTTCATCAAAGAATTCTTTCTCAAGCCAGGTCACAAAGATTTTCTCATATATTTTCTTCTAAAAGTTTTATGTTTTACATTTACCTCTATGATCCACTTTGAGCTAATTTTTATGTAAGATATGACGTATAGATAAAGAATCTTTTGGGAGGGGTGCATATAATGTAGAACAGCTTCATCACTACTGTCAAAAAGACTATCTTTTGTCCTGGAATTGCCTTTGCACCTGTGTCAAAAATTACCAAAAAATTCAGGCAGTTCTTATTTTGGACTCTCTTCTGTTACGTTGATCTCTCTGTTCTTTCACGAATATCACACTGTAATAATTAATATCGCTTTTAAGTAAGTGCAAAATTAGATAATGTGAGTCCCCCAAGTTTATTAATCATTTTCAAAGTTGCTTTGACTATTCTACTGCTTTGCTTTTCCATATAAAATTAATGCCAGTTTCTCCACAGCTACAACAACAAAAAAAAATAGTGCCCATCTGGGGTAGACATTTTAACTACACAGTCTTCAAATCCATAAATTCGTGAATACAATATACCTCTCCATTTATTTAGGTCTTTTTTGATTTCTTTCATCAAATTTTGTAGCACACACATCCTGCACATTAATCAGGTGCATAGTAAATAACTGACTTTCTTAAACTGTAAATAATATTTAAAATTTCAGTTCCACTTAACGTTAATTACGCATTTTTATTCTTTGTGTTTCTGATCTGGGGCCTGGCTGAACCTCACAGGCCCTGGTAGGGCTAATCCACTCCTAAGGATAGTAAAAGACTAAACTTTAAGTGCATCTTTCATATGCAAACCCACCAATCTAAAGCTCACATATCCCCAACCACCACTTACCTAGAGCTCTCAAACTCCAGGCCACTATTTATATTCCACTACACTAATCGCCGCAAGACCGGTATCAGACAACCAGAAACAGTCCCTATT
Organism: Otolemur garnettii; assembly: GCF_000181295.1. Classification (NCBI taxonomy): domain Eukaryota; kingdom Metazoa; phylum Chordata; class Mammalia; order Primates; family Galagidae; genus Otolemur; species Otolemur garnettii. Next base: position 9,679,096 of record NW_003852423.1, read on the forward strand.
CCCCAAAGAAATTAGAAATTATTCAAACTAGACAAGCATAAGGCTGTTTACCTTGCTGCTCCCTCTTTCTCCTGATAGAGATTGGTGCTTCCCTGTGTGGCCTTACATGGTGTTCCATGCTCCCCTCCTCTTAAAATCGGTGAGTAATAAACTATTTTTTCAGTGATAGTGGCTGAACAATAAATCCTATGTTTAAAATCACCAATTGTTACTGGCTAGTATATAGAAATATGCTGGATTTCCAAATGTTGACTTTGTATACTAACTGCATTTATTATTTATAACCACTTACTTGTAGATTACTTTAACTTTTCTACACAAACAATCATGTCCTTTATAAATATGGTCAGTTTTTGTTTTGTTTTTCTTACCTTATTGTACTGGATAAGATTCCTAAGTTAAGTGTTAAGGGCAGATACCCTATGTTGTCTGATCTCAGGGGAAAGAATTTCACCATAAGGTATGAAGTTAACTACAGTGCTTACCTTTAACAGTTTACAGAAGTTTCCTTCTAGTCCTACTTTGCTGAGAACTTTCACCACAAATGGATATTCAATTCTGACAAATATTAAGAGTTTGGGGAGGAACAGTTTTTCGTTAGGAAAAAAAAATATTTAGAAGAAATTTAAAGAATTTTCCAGAAAAAAAAAAAATCTGGGCTTATGGGTTTTATTTTGTTGTGTTTTTGTTTTTGGTTTTGGGTTTTTTTTTTGGAGACAGAGCCTCAAGCTATTGCCCTGGGTAGAATGCTGTAGCATGACAGCTCACAGCAAACTCCAACTCCTGGGCTCAAGTGATTCTCCTTCCTCCGTCCCCCAAGTAGCTGGGAACACAGGCCCCTGCCACAACGCTCGGCTATTTTTTGGTTGCAGCCATCATTGTTGTTGGCAGGCCCGGGCTGGATTCGAACCCACTAGCTCAGGTATATGTGGCTGGTGCCTTAGCTGCTTGAGCCACAGGTGCCGAGCCTTGTTTTTGTTTTTTCAGAAAGATTTTAACTACAAATTCTTTAATTTCTTAAGTAAATTTTAGTAGTTGCGGTTCTCAAAAGAAATTGATCCAGGCTCAGCACCCATAGCTCAGTGGTCAAGGCACCAGCCACATACACTGAGGCTGGTAGGTTCAAACTGGCCCAGGCCTGCTAAACAACAATGACAACAACAAAAAACAGTCGGGTGCTGTGGCAGGCGCCTGTAGTCCCAGCTACTTGGGAGGCTAAGACAAGAGACTCGCTTAAGCCCAAGAGTTTGAGGCTGTTGTAAGCCGTGATGCCACAGCACTCTACCAAGGGTGACATAGTAAAACTCTGGCTTAAAAAAAAAAAAAAATTAATTTAATTTTAAAAAATTGGTCCATTTTATTTACATTGCAAAATTTATGTGAATATACTTGCTTATAGTACTCCTTTATTATCCTTTCATCGGCTATGGTGATGTCCCCTCCCTCATTCTTGACACGGGTCATTTGTCTCCACCCTTTATTTTTTGGTTAGTTTGGCTTCTTTTCAAAGAACCAGTTTTTGGTTTTGTTGATTTTCTTTAATGTTTTACTATTTTCAATTTCATTAATTCTGCCTTTATAATTTGCCTTTTCCTGTTTGCTGTGGTTTTACTCTTTTTCTAGATTTGGAACCTAAATTACTGATATATCCTTTTCTAATACAAGCATTTAATGTTATAAATTTCCTTCTATGCATTGCTTTAAAGGCATACCATACATTTTGATACATTGTACCTACATTTTTGTTCAATTCAAAAAATTTTCTAGTATCCCTTGAGATTTCTTCTTTGGCCAATGGATTATTTGAGAGTATTTTAATTTCCACGCTTTAAGGATAATTTTCCATATATATTTATTATTGATTTCTATTTTAAAACCATTATAAAGAACATATATTATATAACTCTAGCTCTTTTAATCTTGTTAAGGTTGTTTTTGACCCAGGATAACATCCATCTTGGTAAATGTGCACTTGAAAAATATATGCATTCTATAGTTGTTGGATAGAATGGTCTTCAGATGTCAATTAGGTTCAGGTGATTGATGTTGATCTACTTGCTATGTCCATTACTGAGAGAGAAATGTTGAAGTTTCCAATAATAATTATGGATTTTTCCATTTCTCCTTTCAGTTCTGTCAGTTTTTACTTCATGTATTTTGAAGCTCTGTTATTAGATACATACATATTTAGGACTCAGTTCTTCTTGGTGAACTTGTCCTTTCATCATTATGTAATGTCTTCCTTAATCTTTGGTAATTTTCCTTTCTCTTTGTTTTGATTAGTATATGCATGGTATATCTTTTTTATTATTGTATTTAAAGTGAATTTCTTATAAACAGAACATAGTTGGGTCTCATTTTAAATACCATCTGATAATATTTTGCCTTTTAGTTCATGTTTTTAGATCATTTACATTTTGTTGTTGTTATTGTTGGGGATTCGCTGGGGGTGCAGGAAACCAGGTTACACTGATTGCATTTGTTTGGTAAAGTCCCTCTTATAATTGTGTCTTGCCCCCAAAAGGTGTGTCACACACCGAGACCCCACACCCTCTCTCCTTCCCTCTCTCTATTCTTCCTTTCCCTCCCCCTTTTCCTCTTTCTCTCTCTAGATCATTTACATTTAATGTACTTATTGATAGGCTTGGATAGGTCTGCCATTTTATTTATTTTGTTTGTCCATTTATCATTTATTTTCCAAAGTCCTCAGATAACTGCTCCAGGCATTCTGTTCAAAGTTTTTAGTAATATTTATTAAGAGAGAAAGGGCAGGGTATATTTACTTCATCTTAACCACAACTGGAATCCCACCATCACTCCTGAAGGGAAGTTTGCTGACTATTTTGAAGATACATGTATTGTTTTACTGTCTTCTGGCTTCAATTATTGCGCTTATTATTAACACAAAAGATTAGATATTGTATGAATTCTGCATACCTATTTACATGATATTTATATGATGTCTTTATATGATATTCTAGAAAAGATAAAACTCTAGTGTCAGCAAATGAGTGTTTACCTAGGACTGGGGAAAAACCTGACCATAAAGAAGTAAGAGGGAAGTTTCTGGGATGATAGAAATATTCCATATCTTAATTAGCTGTGATGACAGTTACATGACTATACAAATGTCCATATTCATCAATCTCCAGTCTTAAAATAGAAGAGATATTATATGTCAATAATGCTAGGGGGATAAAATAAAGTCTAGTTGTTCTTTTGTAGGTGATGTGTCTTTTCTTCTCAACTGCTTTAAATATTTTTCCTTCTCTTTGGTACCTTGCAATTTTACTATCATGTACTTGGTAGTAAACTCCTATTTAGTATACCTTGTGCTTCCTGTTTCTGTGGATTTATGTCGATTCTGGAAAATTCTCAGACATTATCATGTTAACCACTCTCTCCCCATTTCATCTCCTCCATTAAATGCATCTTAACTTTTTCTTTCTAACATCTCTTAACCTTTCAAATTTCCATCTCCAACTGTTTCTGTATTGCATTTCCTTCTTTATACCTCTCATCCTGTTTAACAATTCTCTCTTCAGCTCCTACATGCCATTTAATTTATCTATTAACTTTTACATTTCAATGATTTTTCCAAATTTGATCATCTCTGATATTTTCTTGTTCCTTAGTCATTTTCAATTCCATCTTTCATTTCTTTAAACTTTTTATGCTTATATTTGTATTTTATAGCCAGACTAACTTGTCTATACAGTTATCAAGACACAAAGAAACATATTTTACATATTGTCATTTCATATTCTGTTTTGGGAATTTCCGTATCTGTAATTCATTGAGATTGTAATCTGTTTCTATTAACTTGTCTTCCTATATGTCTGGCAATTTTTCTTTTTACTAGGAGTTTATATTTACTGTAGTTGATATTTGTGAATTAGAAGAATCCTAGATTGAGGATGATTTTCTTCAGGAAGTATTTTATCTTTTCTGTGGATGACAGACCCTACTTAGTCCACCAACTTAGAAGACCTAAAATTTAATTTACTGGTTGAGTGTTTTCCCAACTGAGCAATTTAAATTTGAACCTTATACTTCTAAGTTCAAAGCTACTGTTACAAAGATTCAAATGAAACTAATATATTGTATTTCCCAACCTATAACCAGGGTAGACAAACAGATTTCCTAGTTAAGGTTCCTTAATCAATAAGCAGATTCTCAATAGAACATGTTTTCTAACTCAGGAAATATCCTCTTTGGGTATTTTGGCTTTGGGGGAAGGTTAGAGGTCACCTTCCTTACTTTATGTGAGCACTGGGCCTAGGTTCCTATTACCCTAAGGATTTTTCGCTTGTGAATATTAATTGCCAAAGCTCCTGGTTCCTAGAATCAGCATTTCTTCCAGGGCAGCCAGAGCTTCTGGGTTTATTACCATTCTTATTTCAGGTTACTACTCAATTATTCATCTTAGAAATTTCTCTATCTTTTGAGAAATGTGAAATACAATTAAAAGTAAGTTGACTGTAATGTATCAAGCACATGGACATTTTACAGCAGCAGAGGACTTTTTCTTTTTTGCAGTTTTTGGCCAGGGCCAGGTTTGAACCCGTCACCTCTGGTATATGGGGCCAGCACCCTACCCCTTGAGCCACAGGCGCCGCCCAGCAGCAGAGGATTTTAATATACCTACTTCACCATACTGCCAGAGGAGTAGATGACTATGTAAAAAACAAAATAGGTCCTTAAATGTCAAAGGTAAGATTGATTTCCAACTTATTTTTATGCCAAGATACCTTTAACTGTTATCTTATAATAAAACAGGCTTCATCTTTCCCATTAGCACCTTTACACTAAAAATTTACAATAGAATATTGCTTTTATGGCAGCTTCTTTTACTAGTGAAATCAAGAAATTTCATCCAGCTAGATATAGCAGTCAATCAACTTAATGAAGACTTTCCATGAGAGTAATCTAAAAGAAACATTAGGTACTTGGAATCTCTAGATCACTTCAATTTTGTGCTTTTTGTTGTTGTTGTTGTTTTAAACATCTCATAAAAATATTTACTATCCACAAATTGAGTATTTAATGAATACTTCTGTATTAAGGAACCTGTCATAGCTCTTCAGGGAATACAAAAGACCTATTTCTTGCTCAAATTAAGTTTTATGATCCAGACAAGAACTATCGCACTATAAAATTAACTTTGATACAAAAAAATATTAATTGCCATACAAAAGTTAAAACGTTCACAATATAAAAAAGGGAAACATCACATCACATTCATTTGGAGAATATAATTAGAGGAGGGTGGAGGAGGCTTCACTAAAAAGATGAGATCAATATGGGCCAGGAAAAATGGTTAAGATTATAATGCTGACACAAAATTACTTGGAGTAAGAGAGAAAAATTCTAGGTAAAGTGAACTACAAAAGCAAATGCATAAAGGTGGTAAGCATGGAATTTGTTCAGAAAATAGTAAGTAGCTGAATTTGGAATAAAAAAACAATTAAAACTCCATATATATTGATTCTTACAATCTTACTCAAATATGCCATGTTCTTTTCCAACTTTCAACCTTGAAAACTATCTCTTCTTAAAACATCCTTACCCAACTCTACAATACATGGTAAACATCTATCAGTTCATCAGGAAAGCGATCTAGTACATGTGGATGACCTTAACTAACATCATCAACTTATCATGGAGCTTGTTTATACCTCTGTTACGGCAATTTTTTTTTTTTTTTTTACAAAGACAGAGTCTCACTTTATCGCCCTTGGTAGAGTGCCATGTCATCACACAGCTCACAGCAACCTCCAACTCCCTAAGCGTAGGCGATTCTCTTGCCTCAGCCTCCCAAGTAGCTGGGACTACAAATTATGGTGATTATTAATCTACACCATAATCCAGTATTCCTTTCCACGCTCCTCTCACTGACTAGAGTGTGAGGTCCTCAAGTGGAAGGATTAAGATTTATTGTAGCAAAGAACCTTCTAAAGGTTCTTTAGAAGAGTAAAAACGTTCTTTTTATTCTTCTAAAAACAGGAATGGAGGAGAGGGAGAAAGGGAAGAAGAAAATCCTGTAAATTTCCTTGGTCACACTGAAGGAACTTTGGTAGACAATACAGAACCACAATATGTCACTGGCTAAGAAGAGGCAAATGTAGAAGCAGACTGTAAGGCTGCACACTGTCCCATGGAGTGACTATTAGCCGCATGTGACTGCTGGTTCTAATTCAGATGTGCTTTAAGTATAAAACACATAACAGCTTTCAAAGACTTAGTATTTAAAAAGGATGTAAAATACCTCAATGTAACTTTCACATGATTACATGTTGAAATTACAGTAATTTAGATAACTGGGTTAAAAAAATTATTAAAATTATGCAGCAACTAGGAAATTTTTAATCACATCTGTGGAATGCAATGTACTTCTACTGAGCAGTACTGCTGTCAGGATTTGAGCCTAAAAGATTAGAAAAACAGAAATTGTAATACACTATAAGTAGGGAATCAACAGAAGAGCTGGTTCTATTGAAAAGAAGGTGAGCTTGACTTTGAAAATGACTTTGACTGGAGGAGTCTAAAAGATAAAAATGCAGGTCTGGAAACCAGAAAAGTCTGTGATGAAATACGGAATTAGAAAAACTATAGAAATACAGTAGTTGACATTTCAAAAGAGTAGGCGAATCCCTCCAGAAAAACTTTAGACCCCATTACTTAGAAAAGAGGAGGAAGAAGCTTCTACTAGCAGGTAGATTTTCTCACAGGAGAGGAGGGGCTGGCATCCCAAGCTGGATCTTAGAAATCATTTCTCAGAAAAGCATGCCTAAGTATTATAATTCAGGGATATTCTGGGCTGAATATCTTTAAGGTCAAAATAGGGACCTAAATATATTAGACAACATTGTTTCCAAGGAAAAGCATATTCTAAACTTCAAATGAGTAACTTTTTACATGTTTGTTTATAAACAAAAAACCCTGCAAGTTAGCGTCTATCATAACAAAGCTGCACGTAGATTTAGGCGTGCAAAACGTTTCAGTTGTTTCTGTGCTGGGAGAGAAAAATGAATTGGTTATACACACATCCCTCCCTGGTAAAATGGAATTTGCATACTATACTCAGCCACTAGAAATAAGACTCGAAAAGGACTGAAAAACATAGTTCAAGCTTAAAATCCACATATCTCCCATATGTATTTCTACAAAAACACAAGAAATTTGGAGCTATTATAAGCAAAACATTATTTTCATTAAACTCCTAATTTCACTAAAATAAAGCTACACACATATTAGGTATAAAAATACATTCTCCTCCCACTTAGAGAACTGTTTGTATTCCCAGTGATATTACAAAGTAAGTAATCATGAAGAGCGAGTTGACTATTATTCTCACATGGTCAGTCAGAACTCAACTTTTTTAGACAAAAGTCTCTTTTGTAGAAAAGAGTTATAGCTAAGAATATCCCACAACCTTCCCTAATACCACAAAACTTAGCATTATAAGATCATTTTAATTTATTTTCCCAGAATAAAATTATAAAGTCAAGCACCCTGCCAAATAGGTTCTATATTGGAAATGTTGGCACTCTTAATGTATTTGCCAAGAATCCCTGGACTCAGTGGATTCACAACGTAGCTGAGGAGTGAACAAAAATACACAGTAATTGCAATGCGAAGTGAGATGCTGAGCACCCTCACATGGCACCTCACAGGGAGGGTCATCTCCACCTCAGGGACATTTCACGGAAAGTGGCATCTAGGTTGGGCTTAGAATACGACAGACAAAAAATAAGAGATTAAAATCTTAGTAAAAGAAAACATAAAATGAACCAGTGACTCGAGTAAATGATGGGCTCATCGAAGAAATGGTGAGTGGCACAATTTGGCTAGAATTTAAGGCATGTGAAAAGCAACAGTGGAAAAGTGAGTTTGATCCAGGCTGTGGAGGGCCTGACCTGCAGGCTGAGAAATGGGGCCAGACTGGGTCAGCATAAGGAAGCAGATAAGGCTCCTGAGCAGTGACTGTGTCAGAAGTGCTCTCCGGGGCAGAATAACACAAACCTCCAGAGAGTGAAGTGGACATAACCCTACAGAGGTGGCACAGTGGCAGGGGGGTAAAGGCAATGAGCAGCAGACAGGTCTGAGCAGCAGCGTACAGAACCCCGGCTTTCTGAGCACGATGCACAGAGCTGCTTTCAAGAGGAAAAATACATGTGCACATATTCGGTTTGTTCCCCTATGATCAGGAGGAGGCCTCCTCTTGGGCAACCAGCCTAGCCTGGAAGGAAGAAAGCCAATTTCATCACGAGAGTAGAGAAATCTGCCTTTTCCTGAATGGGTTCTGGACTGGACACACTGAGGAGGGCCATCTGCTCACAGCCCAGCAGCCGCAGCAGGTTTGTTTGCATGCATACAGTCTTCCCTTTGCTGGTTGGCTCAGCTCAAGTTGCCCACACTGGGATTCCTTTAACATATGCAGTAAAAGTCACATTCTACTACTCATGGAATCAAGGCTGGAAAGCTTCAGGAAACAGTCACTCATGAAATAAAGCAGCTGATTCACATTAAAGTGGAAAAGGAATGTTGGCTTGCGCACCCATAGCACAGTGGTTATGGCTCCAGCCACATACACTGAGGGTGGCGGGTTCAAACCCAGCCCAAAAAAGCTAAACAACAATGGCAACTGCAACAAAAAACAGCGGGCGTTGTGGTGGGCACCTGTTAGTCCCAGCTACTTGGGAGGCTGAGGCAAGAGAATCACTTAAGCCCAAGAGTTGGAGGTTGCTGTGCGCTGTGACACCGCGGCATCTACCCAGGGCAACATAGTGAGACTCTGTCTTGAAGAAAAGAAAAAAAAAAGTGGAAAAGAAATTTAAAGAAGAGAGGGAAAAAACAGATAAGATAGAGCAGAGAACAGGTACAGAAGCAAGAGAAAACAAAGAAATGAAACATGAAAACAGGGGAAGAGGAATGAATTGATCATATAACCTTTGCACCCACATTCACTTAAATGTAACTTTTATTTACAGTGAAACTTTATTTTCAAAAGAACTTTTGGCCCACAAAAGGGGTGGAGGTGGCAAAAATTTAATTACGTCTCATAATTAGTAATTAAGATTAGATAACAAAGCCTTTGGCAATGCACTACTCTAATGATGAAGGACCAACATAGGAGAAATGTAATAGTGTATTAGCATAACCACGTATGCAAAGTACATAGAACCATTTCCATAGTTAACTTGTCATTGAATGATTAAATATGAATTCATAATTAGAAAAATCCACACTGTAATTTCTTGGCTTTCCCGACTGTTCTGGTTCATTAAAAGTTGATTACTAAACAGTGACCTCTAGTGGCCCATAATTTTCTAATGCTATATTGTTTCTTGTGAAAAGTCAGCATGATTCAAAGAACCTATTTACCCTAAATAAGGCAATTACTTTGAAGATGTTAATATTCCTTTTCCCTATAAACGGAGATATTCATTTTTCCTATTCCCTCCTTAAAATACATTGTATGTGACAAACACAAAGTGCTAAAAAGCTCTCCTGCTTCTGCCCAGCCCTGTATATTAACAAATTGTGACCCAGTACCTATTTGTGACATCCTGGGCTGGGTGTTTGGGATAAATTGTTAACTCTTAGCAACTGACTTCACTAATTCTATACTATCTAATGAGAAAATAAATCAACATTAATATACTTGTTGTGCTGCTATCCACGGCTTATACACACACAGGACATTCTGAAAAAACTTGAAATTTAAAATCCAGATAACAGTAATTTCTGATTTACTGCATACCGACTATTGAGGTTTATTATTCAAGGCAATGGATTAGCAACTGTAAAAAGATTTTTAGAACAATGACAATGAATTTTGATTAAAAATTTTCCTTTTTTTGAGACAGTCTCACTCCATCGCACCAAGCTAGAGTGCCATGGCAGCAGCCTAGCTCACAGCGGCCTCAAACTCCTGGGTTCAAGCAACCCTCCTGCCTCAACCTCCCAAGTAGCTGGGAGGGACTACACAGTCCCTGAATAATTTTCCTATTTTTAGTAAGGACAGAGTCTCACTCTTGTTCAGGCTGGTCCTGAACTCCTGAGCTCAGGGGATCCTCCTGCCTCTGCCTCCCAGAGTGGTAGGATCACAAGCATGAGCCATAGCGCCTGGCTGAGAAATTTACTTCTATAGCATAAATGTGTATTTTCCAACCATCATCTCTCCCCTAAAATGAATAGAGATCTTAGTACATGCCTATGGTAGTAATTTAAACTAAAATTAAACTCATTTTACAAATCCATAAATATATTTGCTTTTGCTACTTGCAACCCAGGTACACTCAATATAAAAACAAGTTTTTAGACAGACTCAAGATATGAAGAGAAGACTCTGGGCATGTTATCCTTCAACCCCTAAATCAGTGAAAGTACTAATCCTTGTTCCCTAGTGTCAGTGCTGTAGCATCCTTTGAAAATGTGACTAACCCTTCAATAAATTTAAGATATAAACAAAAGAAACATATGTACTTCCCTCACGTAGCACTGCCACAGAACACATGGGTGTGGTGTGCCAGTTGTTTTCTGTGATGATTTAATATCGTAGCTGGATAATGAGTTGTACCTTCTGCAACAACTGAATCACCATTTAATGCTATTATCAACAGTTCATGACCCACCAGCAAGAAATGTCAACCTGATTAATCTAAATGCTGCTGGCCTGAAAAAAAAAAAAAACACCTTATTCCTCACAGTAGAATACTGTTATTAACATCTACTGTTCTTTAGTTTGAAAATATATACATATAAACCATTAAACAAAAACAGTATTTTAGAGAGTTCAGTTTTGCAAAGTGAGAGGTAACAGGGCTGAAGACCTTAGGCATGAACATCTTTTACAATTAAGAGAAACATTTTTTGAAGATAAAATATTTTGTAAAATATTTATTTTCTTAGTAGTGTAAATTAGGGTTATATATGGTAAGATATCATTTTGGTAGTAAAGATCACTATTAAAGTCTTCCTAATATAAATTTCAAAAACAACCAAACTAGATCAGAAGGATCTACACACACAGATTTTATGATTTCATATTTCCTTTTATGAGCATGGGCATAAGACAGAGTGCTAGTAAGAAATATTTCAATTTTTAGTGCAATTTAGAGTATACTCTCTTACAGTTCACTCTGTGTTTGTTTTACACAATGGGTCATTTTTGAGGAGATACAAACCTCAAAGTTTGGCATTTCAGAAGAGATTATTTAATGCTGCTATTTTAAAATTTCTATGAGGTAACAGAAAAGCATACATGCTACCATCAGATTTCAGAAAGGCTCATTACAATAAAAACTGGACACCTGATTTTTACTAAAAACAGAACTAAATTTTCTTCATTACAGTAAGCTGGGTTTTTAAGATCTACAAAAAGTAAATTCATCTCTGCTTTCCTGCACCTGGCTTGAGAGGTTGGTACTCTAAGAAAAACATCTGAGAATAGGCAGGGAGAACAAGTCAAGACTCTCTACAACAGGATGTTAACCTTTAAAAAAAACAGGCTCCCAATGGTAATCAAAAAGATTTAACTTGAAATTAATAATAATAAAATAATCAGACAAGTTCGGAATAAGAAATATTTCATAAGACAACTGGTCTAGATTCCAAAAATATTATTAGCATGAAAGTGTCTTTATTTTTTGGATTTTTTTTTTTTTTTTTTTTTGCAGTTTTTGGCTACTAGGTTTGAACCCCCCACCTCCGGCATATGAAGCTGGCGCCCAACTCCTTTGAGCCATCTTGGTGCCACCCAGGATTTGTATTCTTTTTAAAAAGAGAGCATGGAACTGTTCTAAGATAACTGTGTTTTCTAAAAGGGCAGAAAGTGAAGAAAAAAAAATTCTAACTCAAAGATCAATGGAGGTAAATAGTTATCTTTTGATTTACAAAAGAGGTACTTCTTGAAACCCCTCAAATCTCTGAGTAATCATTCATTAACTTACATTATTACATTGCTGAGAGACTTTGTATCTGCATTTTAAAAAGCAGGTGTGCATAGGTACTTTCTGTCTTTAGTAACCCTGACTTTGCCCTGGTACTAACTTCCCAAGTAAATGACTAACCACACTAATGGTGTTTGTTCTAGGGTATCTACCAGAACACTAGGTACAGAAATGACATAGCTGAGTTCCATTTTAGGTTTGTCTTACAAATAAAAACTCAACCACCAAAAAAGGAGCTAGGTATATTTACCATAATACTATCTGACTCACGTTAGTAAGAAAAGCAGGATTCATGGACTGGTTCTATAATATACTTCTATGCTACTGAGTCACAGCCCATGAAAATCTATAATGCTTACTCTCATATTAAAACTGCATTGCATGTATATTATACACGTACATTTTCAAATACACAGGAGTTGGTGCGAACAGTCACACTTCTGCAAATTGGGAGGAAAAAGGATATAAAACAGATTAAAATACATGTGTCTGTTTTTCTTACAACTTTCCTTGAAACAGCAGTATGAAGAAAACAAACATGCTTCCCCTGATTTTAAGGAAAGAAATGCAATCAATTACAGAAAGACTGTAGTAGGCATTTTTCAATAAGAATCAGGTACTGCCTCATTTCACGGATGAGAAAAAGTGATGGAGCAGGCAGGTGAACCCAGATCTTCTGAGTAGCAGTGATGAATAAAAAGAACGACTTCAGATTTGTACAGATCCACTGGTGAAACTGCCACCGAAAAAATCCATTGGAAAAGCAAAGCTTTAACACTTAGAAATCAGAAAAATCCAGTTCTTAATAACCAAAATATAACTAGGACTATCTGCATAAATATTCTAAAAAAAAAAATTCAGATAGGGATATTTGTAGTAATTCAGTAGAAAATTCTTCAATAGTTAGATGAACAGATTGTAGCTTCCAATGTGATCATAAATACAGAGAAAGAAAAAAAAATACAGGGAAAATTTTATTTGGTATATTTTATGTTCTCCAGAGCTTATACTGCAATTTAGATCTTTTCTTGCTAGAAAGATTCATTCATTCATCTGACTATTCAACACGTCACAGCGTCTACTATGTGTTATTATTACAAGCACAAATAATACAGCAGTGAGCAAAACAAAACCAACCCTTGGTCTTGTGGAGCTTATATTCTAGAAGAATGGTTCTCAATTACAACTGCATATTAGGAACAACTCCTAGAAATTCTGATTTAATTGAGGAGAAGGCAAGATAGGTAGCAAAGTGGAGAGGTTAACTTCAGGGAGACCACTGATAATTAAAATCGTAACAGGAGAGAAGGCAGAGAATATGCATACAAATGCATGCACGTTGGCAGACAGTGTGGTAGGATCACATGGAAGTTCTTTCATGACTGTGTATACTTGCTCAGTGAAAGACTTGCTCAGGTCATCAGCTGATGTCATGGAAGGGTACCAGAGTACAGTAGAAAACTGTGAAATAATTGTTCAGATGATGGAAAAAGTAGACCTGGTGGCTCACATCTATAATCCCAGGACTTCAGGCGGCCAAGGCAAAGAGGATCATTTAAGGCCAGGAGTTCAAGACCAACCTAAATAAAATGATGGGACCCTGGCTCTACAAAAAAAATGTTAAATTAGCCAGGCATGAGGGCATGTGACTATAGTTCCAGCTACTCAGCAAGCTGAGGCAGGAGGACTCCTTAAACTCATAAGTTTGAGGTTGCCATAAGCTATCATAATGCCACTGAACACTGGAAAGAAAGACCTTTTTGCCAAAAAATGAATAAACCTGTCAGTCTACTTTGTACTTGGCATTTTTTATGTAGGCATAATTTGTTAACATCATGCAATGGTCATGCAAATCTTCCCAATTCCCCACATACAAGATTGAATATTTACATTCTTTAATAGCACCATCAACCTCATCACAAAAGCCTTTTTAAGTATTAGGAAGCTGTTAAGCTCATATAGTCATAAGTTTTTCAAAATTCTAATTTTTACATGAAAGATCTAATTTTATCATTGGCAACAAACAGTGCCAGTTGCTTTCCTTGAAGCAGCAGGCTCATTTTTGTCCTTTTTCTATAAAATGTCTTGTCAGTCATTCTTTCAAATAAAAATGGTGTTCTACCAAAAAAACCCAGATAGTTCTTCTAGCCTGGGGCAACAGTGTGAGACTCTGTATGTGTGTGTGTCGGAAGGGGAGCAGATAGTTCAGCAGGCAACTCAAACAATTACTTAAGTACTTTTTTTGAAGACAACTATAGTATCACGTGTAGTAAGTTTTTATACCCATTTCCCATTTTGTCAAATAGAATATTAAAAAAGATATATTCAAATCAAGATTTAATAAAATTAACAATTTTTAATGTTTCATCAAGGAAATTATTAACAGGAGCTGCATACTGTGGCTGTTAAGAGTAAAAGGCAAGGGCAGCGCCTGTGGCTCAAAGGAGTAGGGTGCTGACCCCATGTGCCGGAGGTGGTGGGTTCAAACCCAGCCCTGGCCAAAAACTGCCCCCCACCAAAAAGAATAAAAGGACACTATCTTGTGCTAAGGGGCAGCAGTTTTACCCACCATTCCTCTTGCACTGTAAGTATTATTCTATTATTAGAAAAATAATTTTGACTTCATGGCCACCCTTGGGATCCAAGAAGGTCATACTGAGAACGAGTGATCTTAACAATGCTAAGAGTGCATTCTTATAGCTTAATCTTTACATGCATTCCTAATTTGGGAAGGGGGGAATTTTTGGAAGTGGAATTACTAAGTAAATTTACACACATATGTATGCATATATCTTTTTTAAGCTTCTGATGAATTGCCTGAAATGATTTACATCACCAAAGCTATGAGACTGCACATTTTTGCCACCTTTACTAAGAACAGACTTTCATATCTTTGCCAATATGAAAGCTAAAAATGTTAACTTTCTTTGACCATCCTTACTGCCACAAAGTCCAGATTGACACACAATTAGCCAAGGGGATACTGCACAAGGTGCCTTCTGTGTGGCCCACAATTCATGTCATTAAAATGAAAATATTATCTACCTGATTAAAATGGAAATATTATCTACCTTCCTTCACTGGAATGATATAAGGAATAAATAAAATGTTGAGAGAAGAAAGAAAAGTTAAAAAGCACTAGAATAAGACAATTCAAAGAGAAACACGAAATGTCAATGACACAGACTCAAAGTATATGAACTTTTTCACTAGAATTTAACTGTACTAAAAGTGAGTTTGAGACTTGTAACATTAAAGATTTTTCATTTTACTGGAAAATGTATCAAGTAGAGTTTCCCTACTCTTAAAAAACTTGTATTATCTAGGTACATGACATTTTAGAGTGGAAATGTTATATGATGACAAAATTTTCAACTTAAGAGCACAGATTTATTAATAGGAGGCAGATAGTTGCCTTTCTTTTATGCTTATTCTGAGAAGATGGGTGGTGATGAATGCAGTCCACCTGGATGTGGAGGGGTGCAGGTGACCTGAACAAACTGATTTCACATCACTTCACACTAATTTTTCTCTGCAGTTTATTCCTCAAGCATGCTTTTTTTCTGTGAATAATAAACTCAAGATAAATTACTGAATTATCTCCAATTTCTAAAACAACAAATAAGCCGTCCTGCAAAGATGCAAAGACAGAGAGTAAACATGAACAGGAACGTTCTTTTCTATCCCAACCAATGGTCTACATGGGCTCTCAGGAAGGCTGGCAACTTGGTGTCAAGGTTTTAATGAATACTACAATAACCCAAAAGGACTGGTCTAGAGCAAATGTGTGTTCTGTGGAATTTTTTTGTTTCTTTTCAAAAAGCCTGTCTTCTTTGAAAAGAAAGGGAATCACTCTGGGTCGCATTAGTTTTGTGGCTGCAACAGTGACCACTCCTACTTCCCCCTCCCCCTCTAACAGATTTCTTCAGCTTAACAACCCTCACCGGTGACTTGTGACATTCTCTTGCCAGTCCCTGCAGGTCCGGTACCCTGACAGGCCATTATGAAAAGGCTCTCTAAGAGGGCCACTGGCTGTCAGAAGCCACCAGCTGGCCTGCCACAGCCCTGCAGTCGCCAGGGTCCAGCTGCCAGTCTGGGCGGTGCTGTCCATGCTGAGCAACGTGCCACCCAGCTGCTGCGTGGTCACGTCCATCTGGAGCTCTCTAGCTAGACAAATCTCTATGCCTGTCAGATCTCTTCAGCAAGCCTTGTTATGCAAATTCAATTACTCAAGTGTGCCCTATTACTGCTGGCTAACTGCTCCTAGAACCGATCTCACACTGACAGTCAGTTCACATTTTCTGTTCACCAAAAAGTACCTCATTTATTCTTGCTTTGCTATCCCCTTGTATCATTAAAGCTGAACAGCTAAAGTCCACGGTATTCTAACCTCTCTGCAGTGGGCTACTGTTCTCCACAAAGAGCTCAGAGGAAAATTAATTACAAAAGAAAACCTTCTAATCAGACATGAAGTGGTGTTAAGGCTGCAAATGCCCCACATTTGACAGAGATGATTTTACTACTAGAAATATAAAATTTAAATCTTAATGACTGAAAGGAAAATGTGGTGTAACAAGTTATACTGGACCCAAAAAATGAATTATTAGAAGTAGCAGTACTTTTACTAATACTCCTTTTTATTTAAAAAGGAGACCAGTGACAAGAAATCTCAGCCGGTAAAGTTCCTGTTGATGGCTCACTGGATTGTCTACCTTCTCCCCTCCACCACACCCTCCCCCAGCCATGCAGCCCCCTCATGCTCTCCTGCTCCCTGCTCTCCTGCTCCCTGCTCTCCTGCTCCCTGCTCTCCTGCTCCCTGCGGCCTGCACCCTCTTCCCCTGCCCCTACAATTAGGAGCCTTCTTTCCTTTTCAGTAACTCATTTTAACCAAGCACTGATTTGAAAATTATTTGGGATATGAGTATTCAAGGGCATTTAACTATTTCCAATCCCTTCAAAAGACAACTGAGAAAAGATTTCAAGGTAAAGTTCTAATTTAAAGTTTCTCACCCAAGTAATGACATCTATAGCTCAGCAGTTAGGGTGTTGGCCACATAGCTGGGGCTGGCAGGTTCGAACCCAGCCCCGGCCTGCCAAACAACAGTGACAACTTCAACAACAACAACAACAACAACAAAAATAGCTGGGCATTGTGGTGGGTGCCTGTAGTTCCAGCTACTTGGGAGGCAGAAGCAAGAGAATCGCTGAAGCCCAAAAGTTTGTGGTTGCTGTCAGCTGTGACAACACAGCACCCAGGGTGACATAGTGAGACACTGTCTCAAAAAAAAATAAATAAATGAAAATAAAATAAGACATTTAAATCAACTGAGGAGATAAGAAAAAAAGATGAGTGTATCAGCAGTGACATGTTCAAATCAAGATTTCCACAATATGAATACAGCAGTTTGAGAGGAAAAGGGTATGGTAAATACCTGTTTATGAATTATGAAATGATACAAATATTAACAGAAATTTAGCTGAAATAGGTAATACAGACAGCTAGAAAAGTATTTAGACACCAGTCCCCACAGGATGTTTCTAGTACAGCAATGTTTAGAATCTTTACTCTGAAAATAATAATTCACTATGAATTACAAAACTGAAAGAATGAAAAAACTGCTGGCCAGGCACAAGTCAAGTGCAAACTATTTCAGGTTTAAGGCTGATCCACAAGGGAGAGTTGTTGGCTTATTTGAGTTTGCTTATTTTGTAAGTGACCTTAGAGAATGGGTAAAGAAAGGAAGTCTAGGCTATATTCAAGTCAAGAAGTTTCAGTAAATCAGCATATATTTTTAAATATAAATGAATCATCATGCAATATGCTATGCTGATTTTACTAATAATCCTACAATTTACTTCTAGAAATTATATAAATTTCAATTATTTCTGAGAAATCAACACTAAAAAAAGATGTTAATTCTCTAATGATTTTTACTGTTTTATCCGTTCTTGATCAAATGTGAAGCATACCTATATGCTTAGCCTAAAACCCCTAAAACCTAATTGTTTAAGAATTACTTTCCACATGCTTCATTTGTAATCATTTTAAAAATCAAAATCTTTTAACTTTTGAAAGAGTAAAGTCTTTAGAAAATTATACAAGTTAAAAATGAAATTGAAAGATTACTCAAGTATGGAAAGTATGGTATGTGTACAAATCAGAAACCGTTTGTGGGTGGTGCCTGTAGCTCAAGTGGCATACACCAGGGCTGTTGGGTTCAAATCTAGCCCAGGCCTGTCAAACAATAATGACAATTACAACCAAAAAATAGACAGGCATTGTGGTAGGTGCCTGTAGTCCCAGCTACTTGGGAGGCTGAGGCAAGAGAATCGCTTAAGCTAAGGAGTTGTACGGTAGCTTGGGGCTCTGCAAAATGAGAGAGAGAGAGAGAGAAGAAAGAGAGGAGAGAGCGAGAAAAAGAAAGAAAGAAACAAACAAACCATTTGTATTTACAGGAACAAAGCAATCCCACAGGAATAACACTTCTTTTCATATAGGATTTGCAATATTAGGCAACATAGGTATACTGAAAATGCATATTTACATCTAATGAAATAGTTTTATCTGTATGCTGTATTTTCCACTTATAAATTCAGATTAACAAAAAAGGGTGATGCATACTTCCATTATATTTAAAAATCACTAAAATGCTTATACTTGCATTAGGAGAAACCTAAGATTTTTTGAAATCATTTTAATTTTTAAGGCAAATAAAAACCTTTCCCCACAAATCTTTATGCATAAAGTAAGAAAATCAGTAACTAGAATTCATTAAAATTCATTCTGATAGGTTCTCAACTTTTTGGCTACATGAGAACTTGACTTTTTCCCCTTGATAACTGCAATAGTAACCTTAACACCAACAGGAGTAACTGACACTGCTCAGCACATACTGTGGATCAGGCACCCTTCTCTAACAGCACCCCTAAGAAATACATCTTATTATAATGTCCATTTTATAGATGAAGAAACTAAGGCACAGATACATTAAATAACTAGGTCATAAGCCTACTATACAACAGAGAAAGCGACTCTAAACACCACTGCTCCAGTAAATTGCAGAAACTAAAGGAAAAACAGAAATCAACTACTTGATATTGGACAATCACTAAAAATGCAATCTGGGGAAATACTTACAAAAATACTAAAGACAGTTTTGTTCTCTGAGCAACCTTTCCTATGGCAGGGATCACTTCTGGAAATGTATGAACACACCCAAGTCACACAACTAGTAAGCAACCTATATTGGAGTCCTGAACCCAAATCCTAGGGTCTTTCCATCACACTACGCTGCCTCTTCTCAAACCCGTATAGTTGTTTGTGAATCAGAGTAAAAGTCCTGATTTGAGTTACGATATTCCCAAGTAAAAAGTAATATGTATCTTTTCACTCTGATTTTGTTAGACCATTCCGGTAAAATCAACTCTGAGGTTAGGATTTTGGCGAGGAAAAAAAGGAAAGATAAGGCCTGGTGTGGTGGCTCATGCATGCAATCCCAGCATTCTGGGAGGCAGAGGCAGGTAGATTGCTTGAGCTCAGCAATTTTGGAGACCAGCCTGAGTGAGAACAAGACCCTGTCTCTAAAAATAGCCAGACCTGGTGGAAGCCTGAGATCCCAGCTACTTGGGAGGCTGAGGAAAGAGAATTGCTTGAGCACTAGAGTTTGAGTTTGCTGTGACACCATAGCACTCTACCAATGGCAAAAAAGAGAGACTGTCTCAAAAAAAAAAAAAAAAAAATAGAAATCTTACCTGATTTTCACAAAAAGCACAAGCCTTAAATATGGCATTACAGTAAGAAATATGCTTACTTGGGGAAATCTAACAGTTATATTTCTACAAACAAATAAGAGTTTACATCTTACACATTATTTAAGTCTCAAAATAATCAATGGCTATATTAAATAGATTCAGTGCTAACACACCCAGCACTTCAGATCTGTCTTCAGATTCCTAATAGGAGTGTTCTTTTCAGGCCGGGCGTGGTGGCTCACACTATTTATAATCCTAGCACTCCAGGAGGCCAAGCCCAAAGGATCATTTGAGCCCAGGAGTTTGAAGTTGCCGTCAGCTAGGCTGATGTGACAGCATTCTAGCCTGGGCAACTGAGTGACACTTCACCAAGTGTTCTTTTCACTGTGCCAATTTTACTTCTATACTGTAAATAAATACTCTGCTGTCCAATAGTTAATCAGTAATTTCCTGCCTATGCAAATCTGTCCACTTTATAAAGCAGCCTACAAGTTTTCAAACCATCTGAATAGTTCTTCTTGACTGTCTCAGAAGTCACAAAGTCTTCTAATAGTACTAATTCAACAACAAATGAGCATTGTGCTTAATAGGCCTCTTTGGTTTGCAGATTTTAAAAGGAACATCTATTATTTAATCATGGCCAATTTGATCCTGTAGAGTTATACAGCTGTCTACACCTCAGTTGTATAGCGTTCAAAGGCACCTGTTAATTCCTGCACACTCCCTGATAAGGAACTCACTTAATTCTGTAAGCTAGAAATGTCACTTTCTACAAAGCCTGGTCAGGTCATAACACAAGCAAATCTTATTTAAATTAGAAAAGCACTTTTTAAAAATCACATTTAAGAAGATGCTACAAGGTGGTTAAGTGAAATAATATTTCTGACTTTTCAACAAGGTACTCTGCTGGTTCCAATCCCTGACTGTTTCCCTCAAAGAACTGAGCTCAGAAAAAAATGCTAACACTGCAAGAGAACAATCTTAATTTTTCTAAAGGACAACTGAAAACCATATTTTGGTCCCAAATGGTCTCAGTTCGGTCTTAATTTTTTTTTTTTTTTGAGACAGAGTCTCACTATGTCGCCTTCAATAGTATGCCGTGGCATCACAGCTCACAGGAACCTCAAACTCTTGGGCTTAAGCGATTCTCTTGCCTCAGCCTCCCAAGGAGCTGTGACTATAGGCGCCCACCACAACGCTCAGCTATTTTTTGTTGCAGTTGTCACTGTTGTTTAGCTGGCCCGGGCCAGGTTCAAACCTGCCTGCCTTGCTGTATATGGCTAGTGCCATACCCAGTGTGCTACAGGTGCCGAGTTGAGTCTTAAAATTTTTAATTTTAAGCTTAATTCAGCTTTTCTAAATGAAGGTATTATATAAATTCAATTAATTAAATGAGTACAATCAAACTTATCATTTAAAAAATTCTCCATAGATCTCAAGTCTCTCTCTAGAAGTAAATTATTAAGTATGGTAAAGACCTAAGCCCTCTCAGCTCATTTAGAGTATCGCTGAACCTACTGTAAATTTTGACTGCCTCGGCTCGGCGCCTATAGCTCAACCGGCTAAGGCGCCAGCCACGTACACCTAAGGTGGCGGGTTCGAATCCCCAGCCCGG
>NW_003852423.1:9702002-9705607 GCF_000181295.1 Otolemur garnettii
AGGCTGAGGCAGGAGACTCGCTTGAGCCCAGGAGTTGGAGGTTGCTGTGAGTTGTGATGCCACAGCACTCTACCCAGGGGGACAGCTTGAGGCTCTGCCTCAAAAAATAAAATAGAATAAAATATGTTTTAAAAAAATAAAAAAATAAAAAAAGAGATTGGGTTCTCAGGTCAGAAAACAAAAAGAGAAGAAATAGAGGACAAGGATGAAAACAATAAAATACGGGAACCAACTTAGATAATTTTTTATCTCAAAAGGTACACACCTTCCGCCTGGCTCCATTCATCCCATGAATTAGTCTTACTGAATTTTATAGGCTGATGTCTTGTAATGCCTAAATCTAAGGTACCTTTAGGAAAACAAAAAATCATATTACTACTTTTCTCTATTTCCACAAGTCCAACTCAAGCTACCATCCTTGTGTACCTAGACCACTGCCGTAGCCTCCCAATGAGTTTCCCAGGTTTTATTCTCCCCTCCCTCTCAACATTCTCCATACTGTTCTCCACACTATAGCTACAGTGATCTTTTATAAATCCTAACCCGATCATGCTGTCTCCTTAATTAAAATTTCTGATGGCTTCCCAGTGTTCTTAGCATAAGAACAAAGTAAGTAACATGACTAAACGGGTCTTGTCCTGATAGGCCCACCTGTCCTCTCTCTTCAGCCTCACCAACAGTACATTTCCCTCCAAATGTGCCACTAAGTACTTGGCACATTCTTCCCAGGTCTAATTAATTCATACTCTCCACCAAGGTCAAATCAATGGTTACCTGAAGGAAAGGAAGGATAGAAAGAAAGAAAGAAAGAAAAGCATAATTTAGGGGGGAAAAAAAGAGGCACGATGACCATTTTTAGACCTGGAAAATCAAAGAGAACAACTGAAAAACTGTCAGAAACAGTAAGAGGATTCACAGAGGACATAGGGTTCAAATTAATACATAGAAATCAAGACCTCATATTAATAAACATCAATAGAAATTTTTTTTAAAGGACTCAGTTATAATACCAGCAATAACAATGAACATAAGATGACTTTGGAACAAATTGTTCACAAAATGTTTAAGAAGTACATAAATAAAACTTTAAAATCCTAGTAAGAAACAAAAAAATGAATAAGTATATTTTACTCTTAAGACAGAAAGACTTAGCATTTGTAAATACATAAGTTTTCCATAAATTAATCTACAAATTCAGTACAATCCAATGGAAACATTAACGGAATATTTAGGGAGAAACAGGATAAAATTACTCTCATGTCTCTTTGGAACAATCAACAAACAAGTGTAGTTTGGAAAAATTATGAGGGAGGAACAAAAAGCAATGAAAGAAAGTCAATGTAAAAAAGCAACAGAAAGTTAAAATGTCCTACTTAGGAAAGAATCAACAATGAGATATCAACGGACAACTCAGAAATAAACCCAAATACCTATGGGAATTGAGTATATGGGGTATCTGAAATTAGTAAATGGAGAAATATATTTTCATTAAATAAATTTTAAAAAGTAATCTAGATCTTTATCCTTATTCCTTCCATCAAAATAAAATGCAAATGAGTCAAAGTTTTAAAATTTTAAAAATGAAAACATAAAATAACAAAAAAAAAAGTATACAGACTTGGAGCCTGTAGCTCAGTGGTTAGGGTGCCAGCCACATGCTGGGTTCCAAACAGCCAGGGCCTGCTAAAACAACAATTAGAACATACAAACAAACAACAAAAACATAGCCGGGCGTTGTGGCAGGCGCCTATAGTCCCAGCTACTTGGGAGGCTGAGGCAAGAGAATCGTTTAAGTCCAAGGAGTTTGTATGACGCCACAGCACTCTACCCAGAGCAACAAAGTGAGACTCTATCTCAAAAAATAAGTAAATATAGGGTAAGAATGATATACTGACATATATTGCATAATAATTCAAAATTTCAGTATTTCAAAAAGCACCACAAACTGAATAAAGAAAGGACAAACTACTGAAAAACACCTGCAACACTTCTATATCCCCACACCTACTCACACTCATTAAAATGCACCCTGCATAAGGGTGGAAGCGTGCATGCTCACTGCTATATTCTGAGGTCTAGAACAGTACTTGGTACATGGTAGATCCCCAATAAGTATTTCCTGAATAAATGAATGAACATTTGATACTCATCATATAAATTAGAAAAGATCAATTTCTACAAGTTGAGTAGAAATTTGCCTGGAGCACTGTTAAGTACTCAACAAACAAGGGTTGCATGAATGAATTTCATAAAAACATGCCCAAAAGACAGGAATAAGCAATCACTAGAAAAAAATAATGCAATGCAAATAAATGACCAATAAACATTCTTAAAATGCTCACATAACCTGGAGAAAAAAAAATCAAAACCCTGTTATATCATTTTTTAATTATTAGGCTAGAAAAGAATGCGAAGATAATGTTGGCAAAGTGTAAATAAATAAACTCTTACTCCTTTCATGCTTCTACAATAAATACCTGATAACTGGGTACTTAATAAAGAAATTTCCAACAGATGGGGGCCAGGAAGTCCAAGATCAAGGTTTGTTGTCTGGTAAGGGTCCAGTCTCTGCTTCCAGGATGGCACCTAAACACTATGTCCTCTGGAAGAAGGAACACTGTGTCCTGACATGGCAGAAGGCAGAGAGGCAAAAAGGGACCCAAGGACCAGACTCCTTCCAGCATTCAACATTATTAAACCATTCATGAGGCCAGAGCCCCCATGACCGAAACACCTCTCAAGAGGCCCCACTTCCCAACACTGCTATGTTGGGGATTAAGCTTCAACCACATGAATTTTGGGAAACACATTCAGATCACAGCATTCTTTTACATTACTGGTATATAAACTTTGAGGAAAACACTGGCAACACCAACCAAACTTTAAAGTACACATACTCTTTGACCTAGCAATTCCATTTCTTATTATTTCGTCTGATAAATTTGTGCATACAAGAAAAGATCTATGCTCAAGAATATTCAGTGCAGGCTGGGTACAGTGGCTCAGGCCTGTAATCCTAGCACTCTGGAAAGCTGAGGCAAGTGGATCACCTAAGCTCAGCAATTCAAGATGAGCCTGAGAAAAGTGAGACTTCGTCTCTACTAAAAACAGAAAAACTAAGGCCAGGTGCCAAGGCTCGTGCCTATAATCCCAGCACTCGGGGAGGCAAAGGAGGAAAGATCACCTGAGCTCACCAGTAGGAGACCAGCCTGAGCTAAAGCAAGACCCCAACCCTAAACATAGTCAGGCATGTGGCAGGTGCCTATAATCCCAGCTACTTGGGAGGCTGAGGCAAGAGAATTGCTTGAGCCCAAGAGTCTGAGATTGCTGTGAGCAATGACACCATAGCACTCTAACGGGAGTGACAAAGTGAAATTCTGTCTCAAAAATATATATATAGGCTTGGCACCTGTGGCTCAAGTGGCTAAGTGCCAGCCACATACATCTAAGGTGGCAGGTTCGGATCCAGCCTAGGCCGCCAAACAACAATGATGGCTGCAACCAAAAAATAGCTGGGTGTTGTGGCAGGCGCCTGTGGTCCCAGCTACTTGGGAGGCTGAGGCAGGAGACTCACTTTAGCCCAGGAGTTGGAGGTTGCTGTGAGC
>NW_003852423.1:9706239-9733368 GCF_000181295.1 Otolemur garnettii
AAAAAAAAAAAAAAAAAAGTAAATATACTAAAGGTTGAGTCTGCTTACCCAAGGTGCTTGGGACAAGAAATGTTTTAGATTTTTTGGCATTTTGGAACATTTACTTCGTAATTATCATCTGAGCATCCCAAATCCAAAATGCTCCAATGAGCCTTTCCTCTAAGTATGGTATTGGTACTCAAAAAGTCCCAGCTTTTGGAGGATTTCAGAGTTTCAGATTTAGGATGCTCAAACTAGTATAAACTAAAAGATACATTACATTTTTTAAAAAGTTGCAAAACAGAATCTCGTTTTTGTTTTAAAAGCGTGTATGTGCTATATATGCAACAAAATATTTTTTTAATATTAAGATAATCTTCAATTATTATAGAAGCTTAAGAAGGAAAGTATGGTGAGGAATATTCACTCCACTAAAAAATGGAAAAAATAAAGAAAATAAAAATAAAGGCAAGAATAAAAGTATATAGAGGAAAAGCAGAAAGAGACTGAATAGTACAAAAACCTAATGATCCTTTAATTTGTAGGTTTACTTCCAAAAAGGATTTGGAGATAGTCTGTAAGATGCCACAAACCATGGCCCACAAGCTCTGAGAGGAAGCAAAGCATGTCGTCTTTCGTGCTTACCACTGTACTCCTGGTGCCCAGCAGGGAGTAAGGGACAGCACAAAAAAAGGAAGGGCCATGGAAAAATGATGATTATTACTGAGTACCAAAATGCAGCCCTGGGCTTCCTAGAGTAAAAGGAAAAAGCATAATGCTGGAGTCAGTAATCTTCCAATAGGTACAAAGACTACAGCACCATGGGAGGCACTGCCAGAATCCCCCAAACCAGACTCCTTTGCATCCTATACTTCAGGGGGTATAACCACAGTAAAGCCAAGGGTAGACTCCAGACACCGCTGATTCTGCTATTCTAATCACAATTGACCACTTTCCCCAACATCAGGACAAAGAGGGGCTTAGATTATGGATGCTGCTACTATCCTTTCTTATGTTGCTTATAAATATTAAAGGTAAGAATACAAAAAGGCTAGAACATAAAACATAAAGTCGCCTGAAGGGGGAGTTACAGATACAAGAAATACCATCAGTCCTCCTCGTACGCATTCATACTTCCTCACCTGTATTAACGTGAGGGAGTATGAATGCATACAACTGAAACTTAAGGATAATAAAAATTTGTATTGTGATGCACGTGTTACTTGGTTCAATGTAAACATTTCACATTGTATATCGAAGCAGTACCCTGAACCCCATAAATGCATCAATGGACAAAGTTATGATTTAATAAAAAATAATTAATTATTCAAAAAAAGATATTTGCAGGAAAAAAGATTAAAAAAATAGGCTCAGCGCCTGTGGCTCAAGTGGCTAAGGCGCCAGCCACATACACCTAAGGTGGCAGGTTCGAATCAAGCCCGGGCCCGCCAAAAACAATAATGATGGCTGCAACCAAAAAATAGCCGGGCACTGTGGCAGGTGCCTGTGGCCCCAGCCGCTTGGGAGGCTGAGGCAGGAGACTCACTTGACCCAGGAGTTGGAGGTTACTGTGAGCTGTGATGCCACAGTACTCTACCCAGGGCGATAGCTTGAGGCTCTGTCTCAAAAAAAAAAATGAAAATAAAAATTTGCAAACTACCCCATCGACCCAGTTCAAGATATAAATTTGCTCCCAATTGTGTTAGAGCACAACTGCAGTAGAATCACCCAAGAAAAAAGAAAACTATTTTCAAATGCCAGGTAGTTTGACTAGAACCTCCTACCTATTTTTAGTAACAAGTTTATTTGTTGAAAGAATTCAATCAAAAATGTATATGAATCCTATAGCTGGCTAGGTGGTAGCTAACATCGTTCAACATCCATGTAGATAAACCACAGAAGGCATAAAAGCTGTTAGAAATATGCA
The DNA here is from genome assembly GCF_000181295.1 of Otolemur garnettii. Lineage (NCBI taxonomy): Eukaryota > Metazoa > Chordata > Mammalia > Primates > Galagidae > Otolemur > Otolemur garnettii. The sequence goes on from NW_003852423.1 coordinate 9,708,146, forward strand.
ATTATCTAAAAATACAATTAGTCAATTAATTAGTCAATTATCTAAAAATACTATTAGTCAATTAATTATTCAATTAATTTGACTAACTTAAAATAAGCAAGGCCAAAGAAGAAAATCGTTCCTAAAATATAAGAAATATACACAAGGAAGTCTTTAGAAATAAAACTGCTGAGTGTGGTAATCCCAAGGCCAAGATGGGAGGATTGCTTGAGGTCAGCAATTCAAGACCAGTCTGAGCAAGAACAAGAGCAACACCTTGTCTCTACTAAAAACGGGAAAATTAGCCAGGTGTTGTGGCGGGCACCTGCAGTCCCAGCTACTTGGGAAGCTGAGGTAAGAGAATGGCTTGAGCCCAAGAGTTTGAGGTTGCTGTGAGTTATGATACCATGGCATTCAACCCCAGGGCAACAGGGAGAGACTCTGACTCAAATAAATAAATAAATAAATAAATAGAAATAAAAACAAAGATAGCTATGCTATATGGGTGGAAGACTGGAGAGACTCTGTCTCAAATAAATAAATAAATAAATAAATATAAATTAAAAATATGGATAGCTATGCTATATGGATGGAAAACTTGAAGGTTTTGTGCCTGAAATATAAGAGAACACAAGAGAACCGCTGACTGTTTTGCTTTCATTTGCCTTTTATAAAATAAGGACAATCCTCCATTATCTAGACATTTCTCCCCAGAAGCTCTGCAGAAAAATGTTTGACTATTTCTACCACTTACATTATTTCAGACAAAACCTGTCATCATTTCTGGTTTTTATTCCTAAACCTCTTTAAAGGAGGACAGAATCACCAGCATCAATGAGAAGTACACGCTATTACTGCTGATAGGCTGTGTCTGCTCAATAGCTGAATACTGTGATCCCATTTTCTTCAGGAAACTGTAAGAAACAGTAATCTTTCCAGATCAAACTTCCACCAAGCAGTTTTAGTACAAACATTTATCATACCTTGCAAAAACACCAGAGGACAACTCCAACTGCTACAACAAAAAAGAGAAAGATAAAGGTCTCCAAACACTTAATAGCACTTTCCCAAAAAAGGGCCATAAACCTAACACCACTGAAAGAGAAATGCAATCTGCACTTTGCAGACCTAGACAGGAATTGCTTCAATACTATCTTTTTCCCTCTTCCTCACCATAAAAACTACCCACCCCAGTCATGATGTACAGATCTACATCCCAAGACTCTCAGAAGATTAGGAACCCGCAAATACTAACAAAGACAGGAAACGAGGACTTTTTTCCCACACAACCTTTATCACCATTTCAATAATTACGTTGAACTGAAGAAAAAAAGCAAAAAATGTGTCCACCCAGAGCACAATCAAGACATAGTAGGTACAACTCAAACTAGACATACAGTAACATAATCACCTCGGCCCTACAAAGGTTAAACGCAAAACACCTTAAGAAGATACATGTTTGATCCCATCTATCCATTTTAGATCATTACTGAGAAGGAGTAATTAAGGAATCCTTCAGAAAACAAATACCCTATCAAAGGCATGTGTTCACATTATGAGATATAAACCAGTAATAGTCCATCAAAGTTGTGGTTTGGGGTCCAAAGAAAAAGTTTATTGAATGTCTTCCTTGGATCCAATTTAAAGAAAAGTTAAAAAGAAAGAACATTTATTTTGAGAATTTCAGTAGAATATAAAGAAAAAAGCAGATGCAACTGAATCAATTTACTACCCTAAATTTTAGGCAAAACCCCAGCTACATTGCACATAATGTATAAAATCATGTCTCTTACCTCCTCTACCCTAAATTTCATTCTGAAGCCTTCATATTTCAACTTTTGCTTTTAAAATTGATTAAAATTGAGTTGGAAAAAGTAAAATAAAATAACTAAAGGTAACTATTCAAAAGATTAGGATTTTTTTATGGAAAGATATTTTTTTTAATTGTAAGTAGATATTTGTTGGTCCTTTATAATTGTGTCTATTGCAGTATAATCACATAAAATTCAAGAACATTTAGAAGTCAGAGAGAAGTAAAGGAAGATATGTCACCTTCATTTTTCCTAACGGGAAAAAAAAAATCAGAGTTTGTTACGATGGGATGTGGAGGAAATACCAGAGATAAGTGACCTCTTATTTCTTAGATACTCAAATTTTACATTGATGGGGCTGGGGAGAAAAGCCAGGTGAAGATGAAAGGCCACATGGATGCACAAGTAGGATTCTCAACGGGAAGTGGGAAATAGTAAATGGTCAGGGTGAGAAACCACAAACAGCTCATTCCCACAGTACCTTTTCCCAAAACTCATTCCCAACCTGCAGCCTTCATATCCATACCACATATACTACAAATTAAAATAAGGATGAGCAAGGTTTATTTTGGTGTTGCAAAGATACTTTAAGGGATGCTCAGTCCAGACATAGAAATTACCATTCTAAAGCAGTCTTTTTCCTATTCTTTTTTTCTTAATTTCTCATCTGCATATAAGTGATAACATAAAAAAAATCCTCTAGTTGTTTCCCTTAAACAACAAAAACAGAAGGAATATTCTTTTAGGTTCCTTATTTTTCTTCACTCTCCCTACTCCAGCTTTCCCATATCATCTCCCCTTCATGAAAATACTGTCATATGTTCACATAAGCATACTTCCTGAAATATCACAATTTACCCTTTTAAAGTCACAACCTCTATCATAAAAAAAAAAAATCACTTGAAACTGATGCATAAAAAAATCAAGAACTGCTAGATTTTTTATGATGAAAAATCTCATCATAATAGGGCATTCTGGTTAGAAAAGAACACATCACTGAAGTCAGGCAAAACTACTAAACTTGACCTTGGTCCTGCCATAAGGAGATGACCCACAAAAGGTGCCTCCAACCAACAACAAAGAGTAAAATCACGCAAGAATAAGACTTGGCTAAACTCCAAGTTTTCATCACTATCCAGGTGGGCAATTTCCTAACTAGCAATAATCACAATTCTCTTGGAACTTTTCACCAATACTTTTAAAAAATAATCTTCCCTACTTACCATTTTCTACCCTTTCCTTTTATAGCAATCTATCCAGTAAGAATTTCTGCAAATGATCTTATACATTAACAAGCTGGAAACCTTTACAATAGGAGAACAAATTGGAATGAAAGGAGCTTCACACATGACTTGCAAACAACCAGGGAACCATTAGTAAGAACCAATACCAGAGCACTCTTCTTAAGTGCTTTGCCCTAGTAACAAGAATATTGGTTATTTTTCTTTTACACACACCAATATAAGAGGAAGAAGGGTTTCTCTTCCTTCTTTCCAAATTGCTGCCAATCATGGTGGGAGCTAAAAATCCATAAATCATGAAACCAGGCACATCAGGCTATTTAAATACTTGAAATTCTCACACTTAGGATATGTAAAATGTATGAGGGGATAGTAATTCTGAAAATGCACGAGCATTTTATATCTTGGCATACTTAACTGATCTTTGAAAAATTCAGAGAAATACTGAATTTCTGAAAATGCTGAAAAAATGTCATAAACACCAGATTTTCCTTCAATGAAACCTATGTTTTTTAATTAATGCATGATAAATACGGGTAGGCTGGGTTTTTTAAACATAACCTGAACTGAGTATAGAAAGTTTCTTTCACTGAGTTCTCTCCAAGATAAGAGTATTAAAACGCACGCACGCACGCACGCACGCACGCACACGTGTTTAAAACCCAGAAGTCTTAAAAATCCCCTGTAAAAGCTGCTGGGACCGATTTTTTTAGTATTACCACTAAAGATTGTACATACTGAGAGGGATTAAAAATATTGACAAGATGAAAATCCTCAATTCCCGACATATTATAATTCTCAGTAAAACACAAAATGAGAGTTGCAATGTCAAATCAGAACTGAATGGTGCACTTTACTATTATTACTGAGCAATAAGGCCTGATACACTGTTAGTCATAAGTCTTAACACTGAATACCTGTACTATAAATGTACTTTTAAAAAGTATACCTGATCAACCATGCACCTTGAAATTCTCACTGATATTCTGAAAAGGCTAATTTTTGGTATTTAAAAAGTTTTCAGAAATTAAAAATTTTAAATACAAGTTAAAAGGGAAAACAACAAAGCTGTCTTATGCACTTACATTATGACTAATAGCTAACTAAGATACTCTGAATTTTTTTTAAGACTCCAATGCTAAAAGATCTATAAAGGCAGTTACTTTAGAAAGCTAAAACTTCTGGTTCCGTATCTTTTTACTCCTTTTGTTCCTCTTACACTAGATTCAAACACTTAAAACCAAAAATGAAACTGCTTTAAATTACCAAAGTGGACTTTCTTCAGTTGACTAATAATTCCTTCCGTATTTTGACCATTGGTATGTGTGCACGGTGTCACTGAATAGAAGTAACATTTATAAAGCATGAAAAAGTATTTCTGTTGATTTTGATTTTAAATAAAACTCAAAGACTTATTGTTACTGTAGCAACCAACAGAAATTCAAACTTGAAAGTCTAAGTCTTACCTATTTGAAAATCCTGTACCTATGTCTTCTTTTTGCTAGATCAGGCTAACTCTTACAATAACTGCATGCCATCCAATCTTCCCTTCCTGAGCCTCGACTTCTTCACTAAAAAAATGATAACGATAGTCTGCATTCCGTGGAGAGGCTGAACGGTTTAAATGTTTTAAAATACACAAACCACTCAAAATGTTAGCCTGACACACAAAATACACTTAATAAATATTAGTTGTCTCCTTCTAGAAAGTCCCACATTGTGAAATTTTTTAAAGGTCATTAAAGATATTTTGAATCTATTTACTATTAAGGCTATGTGATTTTTATGCTTTCAACTCTGTTAACACTGTCAGACTTTTTTCCCAAGGAAGAGTAGGGGAAAGAAAACGCAGCAGGCAAAAACTGAAACAGAAAAACAACATGGATCTGCTTGTTCTTACTTTCATTCTCTTAACTATTCTTCAAAATATAAACTTGGCTTTCATCCTTCTTGTTACCTACTTTTCCACAAAATACAGTTTTCCATGTCTAGAACTTAAAAGATAAACTATGCCAGAAGTACACTTAACGCTAGGTATCTTCATGGCTGAACGTTTTATTTTACAGCATGAACCAGTAGTCTCTTTAAAAAAAAAAAAAAAAAAAAAAAAGGCCTGAAAACTAAGCATTCTCTAACAATTACAAATTATTTCACACCACTTCAAGGTTTCACTTGATCAATTTTATATGCAAAAACATGTTCTCATTCTTTACTTTCATTCCTATTATCTTTCTATGCCAAAAACTCCACTGATGACTAAACTGTGCCTGCCAGTTCAATTCTCAACAATGCCTATCCACCCCAGCACCCACCCACCCAGCCACCCCAAAGAGATACCCAGCATTGTTTATGCAGAGTTGGAAACAATACACTTCTCACTGCTGGTTAATTTACTTCAGATATAGCCAGGCCTGGGAAGCAGTGTGTGTATCTTTTTCCCCCTCTTTCCTCTTCCTTGCTTGTGTCCCCCTCACCCTTTTTAATTTAAAAACTTTTGGATGTTTTATTGCCTTGTCGGCTTTTTCTGTGGATTGACTGAAAAGGTAAGTTTGTCAGATTAATGTCTTTTCTCTTTTCAAATGTTTATCTGACAACCAGAATTCAGAGTGTTAAAACTGTGATGATGATGTTGCATTTTACCGTGCTAACTAGCGGTGAGCACAATTTCATTGTTTTGGGGGGAACCTAACTATAAAAAAAAAAAAAAGATGTTATTTGGCATACAGTTAAAATTGGTTGTTCTCTATAATCATCTTTATCGGTAGTTATACATGTGCTTCTAAAGTACATAAGAAGATTTGAGGCTTGGTTTTGTTGTTGTTTTCATTATTTGTTTAAACCATACAATATTATACATATAGATACAGTAAGTCTATTTCCTTGTCTAAAAATTTATAGAAAATGAATAAAAATAGTTTAATTTTAAAAAACTGAATATTAAAATACTACAAAGCCTAATGCCAGCTATTCTTTAAAAATCACATTAACTGACTCCTTGTCAGTTTAGTTTTTTTTCTAATTTCAGGTATTTGAAAAAGAATTAAGTGTAATAACCATCTTTAATAAAATTTATAATTAAAGTCAACTCAAAGACTTAAATCTTAACTTTAAAACACATTTCACTGAATTAAATTTTACCTAAAATCAAATATATTCCATCAATGTAGTTTAAAAATAAGATATATGAAGTCTTCCCAATATGTGCAAATGTTATCAATAGTTAGAATGACATTGCAAATTGTAAAACTCTTCCACGAATGAAAATCCAAAAGCTGCATAAATGGGTTAAGTGGTAACATTTACTTTCTGCACGAGTTTCTCTTCTCTTCTCATCCTAGCTTCCCACCCACCAACACGGACATAAAACATATCGTTTAGACCAGTAATCTTTTAATACACTGCCCCTCCTCCTCCACTTAGAGAGTCTCGCCTTTTATATCTATGTGGAGGTTCCCATGGCAACACTCACACCAATACTGTTTTGAAAATCTAAATGCTTTATTACTAAATTGTACACATCTTAATGAGTAAGGATTGTTTTTCTAATGACTATTACTTTTTAACAAAAAGATTTGATTTCTGGAATTTCAGCAAGAACAAGCATTTAATATTACAGAAATAGCTAGAAAATGCAGTTATTATAAGCAATTATGCATATGTACGCATATTACTACAGGAGAAATGTATGTGCTTATTCTTACTGCACACAACTGATATGTGGCGAAGAAGTTTGCCTCAATTATGAATAGTAAGGATAATTGTTACTAATCGAGTTTACTCTGTTTTTGTAAAAATGCTGGCTACACAGCTCATAAAAACCCTGGTGAGAAATTCTAACACAACAAGCCAAGAAGCAGTTCATGGACAGCAGGAGGCAATTCCACAATATAGGCATAATCTATAAAGAGAAACCACTACAGCTTTTTGATGTTAAATAAGTAGAAATATTAGCATACAACAAAGCAAAGAAACAGACTGTTGTATCAAGTTTAAAAGTAAAATATCCAGGGTCAAATGTCATGAATATCTTTGTCTAGACTACTTTCAAATGTGTAATTTTCAAAAACCTTTAAAACAAAAAAAGGTCTCTTTTTTTAAATACTAAAAGGTGTGTCTATTTAGTTTTAGTACAATACACATTTCCTTCAAATTATTCAAAATACAAAGGCACATTTCCTTCAAATTATTCAAAATACAAAGGCGAGTAGGGTTCAGTTTCATACTGAAGTGGGATCATCAAGGTGGGAGGTCAAACATTTACTTTGAAAACATATACATTTCTTAAACAGGTTGTACACATTAAGAAGCCTCCAAGAAGAGGCAAGAGTATAAAACGAGTAGCACTGCATAAAGCTTTTTGATAAATGATCAAAGTTAACCATTAAACATCTCTCTGCATGGTGAATACATTTTTTAAAAAGAATAAAAATCAATAGAAAGTACACTGAAGCTTATTTATTCTGACAACATGACCTAGCACCTGGATAGTTGTATTAAATAATTTAATTGTTTCTGCTATAGTTTATTAACTTATATTTATGGGTTCATAAAAATAGAACATGAATACGTATTTTATTGAAAAAAATCTCACTTTTATAAAATTTATAATGAGCCTTTTTTTATTGTGCTTTTACATTATCACTGTTTTAAAATGAGCTGATTCAAAAGACTATAAAGATACCCTGAAAACCAGTACAGGAAACTCAAGAATTTACTTTCCCCCAATACAGCTTTTAAGACATGAACATGAACTGCCTAATGAATCTCATAGTTAGGCTTGTGAAAAGGAGCAACTTGCACCTTTCAGAGGTCTCACCCTCTTTTTAAAAATTCCCATACAGTGAAACCTGCTGACACTTTTTTTTTTAACAACGGCTAGGGCGGGTGTGTGTTAGGGAAGGGGGTGCCACACCAGTAAGGGGTTCAAAATATCTGTGAGAATTTTTATAGCCAAGATCCCCTCTCCAGTGTTTAGGTAAGTAAAAAATGAATAAATGACCGAATACTCAAATGTTCATTTTAGTAAAAGAAAAATGGAAATGCCCTGCAAATGTTTTATTTCAGTATCAACAACCTAAAAACAAATACTTGCGGAGTTTAGAAATCTTTTCAGATTTTTGCAAACATTTAATCAACCCTGATATCAGATGTAATTTTTAGCCAACTTCAAAAGCAAAATCTAGGAAAAGTATTACGTCCTCTCTGAAACAAAAAAAAGTCTATTTTAAGATCCTTTTTATCACAAGCAGGTTTGGATACAATGCCACCTGGTGGCACAGATAAACCCTTAACTGGCTTAGGTTTTTACAAACTAAGCATTCTATGAAACACTAACCATCCCTTTTGACTACTCTATCTTCCTCCCAAATAAGTTATTTATCCCATGGTGTAACAATAATTTTTATTTAAAAAACTTAAAAAACTTTTTAATTAACTGTACATATGTATATGACAATTTCTTCAGTGTTTAAAGGGCATAAAAAGATCAAAATATATCATAAGCCGAAATTGTACCAGAGCCTTAACTTTTAAAAGATAAAATGTTTAAGAATGAAGTGGGATGGAGTAACCGAATTGCTTTGTAAAATTACACTGTATAATTAATTCCATGGTAAGAATGTTTTTATGGTGTGTTTTGGTGACCTTTTATTACCATCAAGTTCACAATGCCGGTGGGCTGCCTTTTAATCCCTCCGCAGACAAAGGCCCTAAATAAACACAGATCCCTTCCTGGGAAAAAGTCCACTCTGGTTAAATGGTAAGGAAATGAGTAAATCATTAGTAATCTTTAAAGCCAAAGCTATAAACTCAAGTTACCTTAAGTTGAAATGAAAGTGTCCTGCAAGAGTTTCAAAGTTCTGTCACAGATAGAAATCTCCAGCTCTTGACTCCAGACTAGGCGCCAGCTGATAAACAAACAATTTAAGTCAAGAGCTGGAGAATTCCCAGCTTTTTCATTTAATGGCTTTGGCCAAGAGTATTTATTGCCTCCAGTTTTATTCTCACTTAGCTCTAAGAGGAAATTTAAACTCATCATTATCTTAAAGCCCCATATGGGTAGCAGTCAGCTCACCTGATAATAGCTCCTCTTAACTCTGTACTGAGTCTCTACCAGAAGTGATGTAATAATATAAACTAATTAGCTATAGTTTTAGGTTGACTTTTTAACAGGCTAAATAAATTTTGTTCAATATAGTTTATATTCCCACTCGGGGTAGGAACAATTCCAAAAAGTTTAACTTTCCAGTTTTCAGTACAAACTACCGGCTAAAAGGGAAAAGGACGAGGTAAGCGCTCACTCCTGCGCATGCTCACGATGGCATTCCAGCCCGCTCTCTCATCCCCTCCATGACCAGTATGTCAGTCCTTGAATATTACATAAGGTAACTTTTCTGTGTCAAATGTAGACTTTCCCTGTTAACTTCGAAATATCCAGTGTTGCTAAGACTATTTCTCAAGAGAGCAGAGTTCAAGATTTCAGATGTAAATGACCAATCATGAAAAGCTGTTGATTTTATACACATACTAGTAAGAATATAAAAGCTCAGTCCAATTGAAGACTGTGAGATATCATCAAATATTTCTAAAAAGCTGCTTTTAAAAGTTTCCTGTTAAAGACTACGGGTCTTAAAGTCAGAATTATGTTGTTGCTTATTCCTTTCTCAAAATGATCATTTATTTTTAGAAAACGTCTCATCTCTACCCAGGATTTTATGTCAAAAGAATTACTTTAACTATCTGCATGTTTGCAGATATTTGACAATTACAGGAAATTAACTACCCTTCCTCTAGCTTATCTAATGAAACAATGCTGTGAGAACACTTTTATAGCCTAAGGTAAAGGGTTAATAAAATATGTCATTAGTGCAGAGAAAAATTCTTTCCCTTCCATTTCTTAATTTTCACAAAGTTTTACAAACCTATCTTGGCTGGAAAAGCCAATTAACTATTTCGGTGTCTGCCAAGACTATTTTTCTACTCTTTCAATAAATGGACATAGTGTATTAAAAATGTTGGCCACTTGAGAACAAGTATTAATCTCACACATAAGAAGAATCAGGGGAAATGAAATGTAATTTAATGATAAAATTATTTGTATGCCTGGCCTTACATTAAGTTTCATTTTTTTTAATTCTCTAAGAATAATGCCCTCTGAGAGGCTGCAATGGATAATTATGATGTCCACAAGTAACAGTAAATAACTTAGTTTAAAAAAGATGTCAAGTACTAATCTTAAAATTCTTAATACTCTTCTGAAAAGAAATCATCTCTCTCATATCCCTTGATCCAAATACAAAACAACAATCCTCTCCACCTTTACATCAGGTGAAAGTCCCTCCAAAGCAGAAGACAGAAGCTGTGTCTGCTGCCGTAACTTCCCTGGCTGCAAAGGAAACATGACCACTGTGAAATCTGAGTGTAAATTTAAAATGTTCACAACTACAACATCCAAAGCAATGCCAAACAAAATAGGATTATATGGCAAATATATAGAGAAACAAATTTAAACTAAACTTCATACACTTTTCATCTGCTAAGACTATCAAACTGTAAGAAAATCAGTCTTCTACAAAACTGCAAATACATCTGATAAGGTTTGGGTTTGACACAGTTAAGAAGGCCCTTGTCAAATTCTCAATTCCATCTCTTCCTCCCACCTCATTTCTAATGCTAGCCAAGGATCACAAGCAAAACAAAGACAAATAATATATAAAGAATAACGGAACTAATTTCATCTGCTTAGGAATCAATTGATGTTAAGAAAAATAAATTACACATAGTACACAATATCTTCAGATTTATTTGCTAAATCTATTTCACCTTTATACGAACACTGCTAGGGAGTCCTGAACTATGTCACCAGCCCCAACTGTGTTTGGTCTGACTTACATCCTGAATGGCAATTAAAAGACATTAAAAATACCCTGGGATTACTTCAGGCAGGACCCCTGCCTTATCCATATACTATCCAGCAAAATCATGTGAAGAGAACACAGGTTCCCTCCACCACAGGACAGAGCTTGGCAAGAACAGACCTTATAATGGTTACTTGACTGGAAATTACAATGCAATTAAAATTTGGCCTTCAGATTTGGAGATGAATTAATTTCAAAGTACAAGAGTAAATGTTTAGAAATAAAGGTTTTTTGACAGTAATTGTTACTAACAACATATGATGGTGGCAATAATACAAATACTGTGAAGTGATCACCCTGCCTTCTCTAACCCATTCTTCCACAATTTTCTTAGGAGACAAGCTATTAGAGATACCTCAACTATGTTATCTTGGGCAGTGAGTCAGCAGTCTTCTTTCAATGTGTTAAGAACTTAACACCTTATATAGGAATTCTTGTCTATGAGAACTGTTTCAAGGGAGTCTTAGGCATGCCAAAGAATGTAAAAAGAGACTTTTATGAGCACCTCTTCTTCAAGGCTAATTTCAAAGAAACTCTTGGAATTTATTTACCAAACATTTCTGAACTACTTGTGCAAACTTTTAGAAAATCCCAGGTGAAAGATACCCTACAGAGACAAAAAGGGTACTTAATGGAAATAGGATAAGTCAATTATGGGAAAATGTAAATGACTAACATTAATTCACCCAGATCTATGTACTTGTATTGAGGAATCTTAAGTCATTTTGGGGAAATAGATTTGTCTGTCAAACAAAGTTAATTTAAGTTATTTGAGTTACTAAACTTTTAAATAATAGCAAATCAGACCAAAGAGAATCTTATTTTATTTAATATTTTTCAAGATAGTATAATGCAAGTCTTTCATACAAAAGCAATGCCACAAAGTACTTTTAAATTTTATAACAAAAAATAAAAATTGCTAATTAAAAATTTTAAAAAACAGTACTTTAACTTTTTTTAAAGACACGCACCGAAATCAATTATTTTACCAACTTATTTCAAAACATTTTTTTAAATTCTTTTTTAACAGCCTTATTGAGATATAATTGATACACAAAAAAACAGCACATTAACATACACAATTTGATGAGTATGGACATCCACGTACACTCAGGAAACCACCACCACAATCAAGGCAATAAACATTTCCATCACCTCAAAGGTTTCCAAATACCCCATTATTTTTGTTTTGGGGTAAGAATACTTAACATCAGACTCTACCCCTTAGCAAATTTCCAAATGCACAAACAGTATTGTTAACAAGTACTATGCTATACAGCAGATCTCCAAAACTGATTCATTTTGCATAACAAAAATCAATTCTTAGGTAAAAATAAACTATAAGAATAAGCATCGCACACAACACTACTGTGTAATCAAAGAGCTTTCCAGAGCATCAAAAAAAACCTATTATGATAGCCCTTCCCCCCATACATTAAGAACCAAGGCAACTTCAGTTACATGAAATTTGATAAAAGAATTTGCTTTTGGACAAAAATAGCAATGTTTCAACCCAAAGCCAAGTAAAATGGCCAAGTTATAAAGCTCTCTAAGAAAACATTTTAATGGAAATGCCAACAGACCCTTAACTCTAAAGTAGCATTAGGTGCCAAAATGTAATTTTTTGTTTTTGTGGTCCCTCTTCTATAAATTAGATACAGATCTAATAGAAAACCAGTAGGTATCCAGTTCAGTGAGCAGTAAAGCCAGCACTATACACTTGATTTTAAAAACAATAATGGAGCCTATATGAAACTTTCATTGAGATTTAGCAAGCAAGTCTAGCACCCAAAGAGAAATTTCTTAATAGGTTTTGTGCTTACTACTGCACATTTTAAGAATGCCTCAAACAAATTACTAAAACTTAACCAGCCAAGCAGAGTATAAAATTCGGTTTCCTGGTAGGGAACTGTTATACAAACACATACACACAAGTTCAATTATTTAATTTTGACATTAATTCCTACCTGGAACAATACAGTTTAGCAAATCAATGAGGCTTGCCAGCACAGAGTGCCTGGGGCTAACTAAAAATGCCCCTTTAGAGTCACTTCAACTTAAGGCCTCTGTAAATCTACAGACACACTGAGCAATCAGTGAGTTTATTCATCAATTATTCAAGCATAGTTAAATGCTGTAATGATGCCCTTGGAACACACTGAATAGTACTTGGTCATTAGTTATAAACAATAGTTTTTAATTTGCTTTGCGTCTAGTATTCATTATAGAAGAGAGCTGATCAAATTGGAACCAACTCTGGTAGCAGGCCCACAGCCCACATATATCCACAAAGTGCATGTGTCCAAAATGATGTGACTAAACATTTGACATTAAATAAGAATTACAACTTTCATAAAGATATGATTTATACAAGATAATAGATTATGAAACCAGTATTATGGAGTAGTTTACAGAAAGCCCAGTAGGCTTTACTTTGAAAACCACAAACTGCTAAACAAAAGCAGGGTACCAGACTTATGGGAAGTCAAGTGTAGGTTATTCAATTTAGTAAATTTCAAATGAACTACCTGCTAAACCCTGATTATAAAAATATAAAGGTTCCATGAACATACAACACTTGTTCATGCCTTGAAGCCCTTATAGTGCAGCTGCAGCTCCCTTCACTAAAACTTTTTTTTTTTTTTTGAGTCTCACTCTGTCACCCTAGGTAGAGTGTTGTGGTGTCATAGCTCTTAGCAACTTCAAACTCTTGGGCTCAAGAGATCGTCTTGCCTCAGTTTTTCTATTTTTAGTGGAGCTGGGGTCTCCCTCTTACTCAGGCGATCCACCTACCTCCCCCACCCAGCCTCCCAGAGTGCTAGGATTACAGGCATGAGCCACCTGCCTGGTTTAAAACTTTCTCTCACTGTTCGACTTCTGCATTTAGATCTCTACTTAAATATCACTTCCCCAGAAAGGGCATCCCATTCATTCTATGTAAAAGAGCTGCCCCATCACTCCCTATCTCCTAAATTGTTACTCTGCCTTTTTTCCCCTTCCTAGTACTTATCACTGAAAGTGTTAACTCTGCTGTATTCCTCCATAAGCACCAAACAGCAAAGGGCTCGGAGTATCTTTAAAGCCCCTAACCCTATGATACCCAGTGTCAGAGGGATTTTATCCTATGATGAAATCATTTTATCATTTTATCCACTGAAATGTTCATAGCTGCTCAATTCACAATTGCAAAGATGTGGAAACAATCCAAGGGTCCTAGAAAATAACTAAACACAAAAAGTACACAATAAGTATTTATTGTATGAAATGGAGACTAAGGCTTATCATACCTTGTGGGTGAGGTGCCATCAGCATAGTAGAGAAGATGAGACAAGAGTGTATAATCAGAAAAAGTATATAATCTTGTAAGAATTGTTTGTGCACTGCACAGCTAAGGACACAATCAACAAAGCAAACAGACAACCTTCAAAATGGGAGAAGACATTCACATGTTATAAATCTAACAAAGGGCTAATAACCAGAATCTAAAAAGAACTCAAGCAAATCAACAAAAAAAGAGCAAACAACCCCAAGGATCATTGGGCAAGAGACATGAACAGAATCTTTTCCCAAGAGGACAGAAGAATTGTCAACACATGAAAAAATGCACATCATCCCTAATCATCAGAGACATGCAAATCAAAACCACTGATATCACCTAACCTCAGTGAAAATAACCCACATCACAAGGTCCCACATCACAAGGTCCCACAGCTGCAGATGCTGGCATGGGTGTGGAGAGAAGGAAACTCTTATACACTGTTGGTGGGATTGCAAATGAATACAGCCCTTTTGGAAAGAAGTATGGAAAAATCCTCAAAAGTAAACCTTCCATTTGATCTTTCTGGGTAGATCCCTACTGGATATCTACCCAGAAGAAAAAAACAAAACATTTTATTGTAAGGACATCTGCACTCAAATGTTATAGCAGCTCTATTCACAATTATAAAGATGCAGAAAAAGTCCAAGTGCCCATAACCACATGACTGAATTAATAATACCATGGAATACTATTCATTCATAAAAAAAGATGGAGACATTGCATCTTTGATATTACCTGGATGGATCTGGAGAACATTCTCTTAAGTAGGGTATCACAAGAATGGAAAAGCAAGCATCCCATGTACTCAATACTACGTTGAAACTAGGAGATCAATAACTACACATCCACACTAGAGAAAAACACAATTAAATTCAAGAAGAGGGGGAGGAAGAGAGGGAGTTTGGTAAGTTCTCATCTAACAGTTACATTATAGGAATATATGGCACACCACCTAGGTGAAGGACTCAACTGTAACTGCGACTTTACCTTTCAAAGGCAAATAATGTAATCTAATTGAATGTACCCTTGTATTAACATAAAATGAAAAAAATTTTAAGATATTTCACTGAGGAAAATAATACAGAAAACTTTAATTTTTAGAGTTACCTTACCAAGTTCTAACAACTAAGTAAATTTCTTTCAATTTTTTATTAGCAGAAGGACAACCAAAAAATATGAACCCAACCATGGTAGTTGAGTTATTTAAACTAATAATTTTTTTCTGTGTTTAAAGAATATTTACTAAAGCACTATCAAATATGGCTTATGCCTGTAATCCCAGCACTTTGGGAGGGTAAGGAGGAAGATCGCTTGAGGCCAGGAGTTCAGGAAGACCAGCCTGAGCAACATAACAAGATCCCATCTCTACAAAAAATAAGAAAAGTTAGCCAGGCATAGACCCAATTACTTGACAAGCTGAGTCAGGAGGATTGCTTGGGCCTAAGTGTTTGAGGCTGCAAGAGCTATGATCATGCCACTGTACTCTAAGCCTGGGTAACAGAGCAAGAATCAGTCTCTTAAAAAAAAAACAACTCTCAAATCTAATTCCAAATTCTGCTAATTCCCCTAGGGCAGTGGTTCTCAACCTGTGGGTTGCGACCTCTTTGGGGGTCTCCTGCATATCAGATATTTACATTACAATTCATAACAGTAGCAAAATTACAGTAACAAAGTAGCAACAAAAATAATTTTATGGTTGGGGAGTCACCACAACATGAGGACCTATATTAAAGGGTTGTGGCATTAGAAAGGTTGAGAACCACTGCCATAGGCTGTCACTGGGAAGCATCTACTAGGTTTCCACTAGATCTTTAATATAAGTTTTCCACTTCCAGATCTGAAAGTCATTCTGTCGCCATGGAATCACCTATATAAATAAAATCTGGTGTTAACTTTCTCTTAAAATATCCATAAAGCTGAATATGAAATGAAAGATAAGGGCAGCGCCTATGGCTCAGTGGGTAGGGCGCCAGACCCATATACCAAGGGTAGCGGGTTTGAACTCGGCCCCAGTCAAACTGCAACAAAAAATTAGCTGGGCATTCTGGCAGGCGCCTGTAGTTCCAACTACTCAGAGGCTGAAGCAAGACAATCGCCTAAGCCCAGGAGTTGGAGATTGCTATGAGCTGTGTGACACCATGGCACTCTACCAAGGGCAATAAAGTGAGATTCTGTCTCTTAAAAAAAAAAAAAAAAGAAAGAAAGAAAGAAAGAAAGTTAAAATAAGGCTCGGCACCTGTGGCTCAAGTGGCTAAGGCGCCAGCCGCATACACCTAAGGTGGTGGGTTCGAATCCAGCCCAGGCCCGCCAAACAACAATGATGGCTGCAACCAAAAAAATAGCTGGGCGTTGTGGTGGGCGCCTGTGGTCCCAGCTACTTGGGAGGTGGAGGCAGGAAACTTGCTTGAGCCCAGGAGTTGGAGGTTGCTGGGAGCTGTGATGCCACAGCACTCTATCCAGGGGGACAGTTTGAGGCTCTATCCCAAAAAAAAAAGAAAGTTAAAATAAGTATTAATAGCCAACTTAAACAAGCTGAAGACAGTGTTTCTCTATAATCCCCAGAATGATGCTGGAGATCAAATCGTTAATAAGAAGCTCCCATGCTAGTTGCTAAGTACCAGGAATACAAGATTGAATTATTTTGCCTTTTGTTAAGTACCTGCAAATTATTTTATTAGTATGTTTTCCTAAATTATGTATTTTTTAAAAAATTCTACACTTTTAATGTAAGGACCTCCTCTTTTAAGTTGGTTTGTTATTTTACTTCTTTTATCCCATCCTACCACTTTCAACATAATCACATTCCCCAGTTATATCTAATATTATAATGCAACAAGTTTAACACAGCAAAATGCTTACAACCTAACTGATAGTAAATGTAAAGACAGTTAGTTTAACTTCAGAAAGTGGCAAATAATCTGAAAATAATCTGAAAATAACCTAGAGAACAGCTCAGGAGTAAGGATTAAGTGCAAAAAGGCTTAATTTAACATTAATCTTTTTTTTTTTTTTTTTTTTTTTGAGACAGAGCCTCAAGCTATCACCCTGGGTAGAGTGCTGTAGCATCACTGCTCACAGCAACCTCAAACTCCTGGGCCTCAGCCTGCTAAGTAGCTGGGACAACATATGCCCGCCACAATGCCCAGCTATTTTTTGGTTGTAGTTGTCATTGTTTGGCAGGCCCAGGCCGGATTCAAACCCGCCAGCTCTAGTGTATGTGGTGTCCCCAATCTTGAATTCTTTTAAAAATGATTCTTGATTCAGGCTCGGTGCCTGTAGCTCAAGTGGCTGGGGCACCAGCCATATAAACCAAGGCTGGCAGGTTCAAATCCAGCTGGGGCCCACCCGACAACAATGACAACTCCAACCAAAAATATAGCCAGGCATTGTGGTGGGCACCTATAGTCCCGACTACTTGGGAGGCTGAGGCAAGAGAATCACTTAAGCCCAAAGTTTGAGGTTGCTGTGAGCTGTGATGCCACAGCACTCTAACCAAGGCAACAGCTTGAGACTTTGTCTCAAAAAAAAGATTCCTGATTCAGTCAACCATACTTTATTAAATGCCCGAGAAGAGATATACACGGGAGATAAAATTGAATACATGGTATCTGCCCTCTTCAGAGTCTGGCTCAAACATAAGGCTAATACAGTAGTCCTTGCATTAGCACAGACCTTATACTACAAAAAAAAAAAAAGTCCTCTCATACTTCTGCTTTCAAGTACAGTATTTTTCAATTTCCAAGTGCTATACCTCGGAATAGATCCCATCCCAGTTGAATTCAAATATATTCAGGATATGTCAAGATATCACTCCTTCTCTTTCTCTGGAAGTTTATTTGATAAAACAGCACTAGTTAGGTGGATCCCAAACAGGGGAGACCCCAAAAACTATTTCTATCCCAATCTATCCACAGAACAAAGGGCCCTTATAGCCAGTTAACAAACATTCCAGGATGGTCCTAACACAATAGGACCAATTGATCTCTCCTGAGTTCTCAACTATTTCTTCTATTTCTTCTCAAATGACTCTGAAATAGAAATGTTAAGCCACTTTCAGATTAAAAACTAGCCTGTGGGCTTCGCTGAGCCTCTGAGCCTTTGTGGCTCAAGTGGCTAAGGCGACAGCCACAGACACCTAAGGTGGCGAATTCAAATCCAGCCCGGGCAGCCAAACAACAATGACGGCTGCAACCACAAAATAGCCGGGCATTGTGACAGGAGCCTGTAGTCCCAGCTACTTGAGAGGCAGAGGCAGGAGACTCGCTTGAGCCCAGCAGTTGGAGGCTGCTATGAGCTGTGATGCCACAACACTCTACCCAGGGGGACAGCTTGAGGCTCTGTCTCAAAAAAAAAAAAAAAAAGAATTGGAGTTATCAGAAGGGGACTGCTATGGAAGAAGGACACCATAGGATGATACTAAAGGGAAGAAGCTATGCCATAGTGTGGAAAGAACCTTAGATTGAGTTGAAAAACTAAGATTCTAGTTCCTACATTTGCTACAAGCTAGAGAAACTTGGCTCACCCTCTTTGAACCTCATCTATAACACAGTTGAACAAAATTGTTACTAAGGTCCCTTTTAATAATAAAACTCAATTCTAAGAGCACAAAAAGACATTTAAAAGCTAGACATACTACAGTCATGCACCACATAATGACATTTAAGTCACAATGGACTGCATATACAACAGTGGTCCCATCAAATTATACTGAAGTTTGGCTAGGCGCCCGTAGCACAGTGGTTACAGTGCCAAGCACATACACTGAGGGTGGCAGGTTCAAACCCGGCCTAGGCCAGCTAAACAACTGCAACAACAACAACAAAAAAAAATAGCCAGGCATTGTGGTGGGTGCCTGTAGTCCCAGCTTCTTGGGAGGCTGAGGCAAGAAAATCACTTAAGCCCAAGAGTTTGAGCTTGCTTTGAGCTGTGAAGCCACAGCACTCTACCAAGGGTGACATAGTGAGACTGTGTCTCAAAAAAAAAAAAAAATTATAGTGAAGCTAAAAAATTACTACTGCCTAGTGATGTCATAGCCATCGTAATATTTAGCACAATGCATTAATCACGTTTATGGTGATGCTGGTATAAACAAGCTTATTGTACTACTAGTCACATAAAAGTATAGCACACACAATTATAATACTTGATAATGAACTATGTAAGCTACTCATTTACATACGTGTATAGCATAGTATTTAGTACACTATACTTTTTATCATTTTAGAGTGTATACCTTCTGTTTAGATTTTTTTTAAAGTCAACTGTAAAATAGCCTCAGGCAGGTTTTTCAAGAGGTATTCCAGAGGCATTGTTATCACAGGAGATGATGCCCCCACATCTGTTATTACCCTGAAGACTTTGTAGTGGACAAGATACAGAAGTGGAAGACAACATGTCTTAGTCCATTTAATGCTGCTATAAAGGCATACCTGAGAATGGATAATTTATAAAGAAAAGAGGTTTATCTGGCTCACAGTTCTGCAGACTGTACAAGAAACACGGCACTAACATCTGCTTAGCTTCCGAAGAGGGCCTTAGACTGCTACTCATGGCAGAAAGCCAAAGGGGGCCCACATGTGCAAAGATCAGATGGCAAAAGAGGAAGCAGGGGAGAGGAGAGGAAGATGCCAGACTCCCGGAGGAGCCAACAGAGCAAGATCTCACTACCAGTTTCCATGGAGGAGCATTGATTTATTCATGAGTGATCCCCCTCCCATGCCCCAAATACCTCCCATTGGGCCCGACCTCCAACACAGGGAATCAAATGTCAACATGGGGTTTGACCAGGTCAAATACCCAAAATATAGCACAATGAAATTGATGATACTGACCCTATGTAGGCCTAGGCTAATGGGTCTTAGTTTTTAACAAAAAGTTAAAAAGTTTAAAAAGTACAAAATTTAAAAATAGGAAAAAGCCTATAAAGAATATAGCGAAAATATTTTTATATGGCTATACACTATATTTGTGTTTTAAGCTAAGTGTTATTACAAAAGAGTCAGAAAGTTAAAAAAATTAAGTTTATAAAGTAAAAAAGTTATACTGAGCTAAGACAAATTTACCATTGAAGAAAAAAATGTTTTATAAATTTAATGTAGCCCAAGTATACAGTGTTTGTAAAGGCTACAGTAGTACGTACAGCAATTTCCTAGGCCTTCATAGTCATTCACCAGTCACTGACTCATCCAGAGCAACCTTTAGTCCTGCAAGCACCATGCCATACATGTTAAGTGCCCTAAGCTGTCACCCTTGGTAGAGTGCTGCGGCATCACAGCTCACCGCAACCTCAAACTCTTGGACTTAAGTGATTCTCTTGCCTCAGTCTCCCAAGTATCTGGGACTACAGGCGCCCACCACAATGCCCAGCTATTTTTGTTGTTGTTGTTCTTGCAGTTGTCATTGTTGTTCTGGCTGGCCCAGGCCAGGTTCAAACTCACCAGCCTTGGTGTATGTGTCTGGCACCCTACCCACTGAGCTACAGGTGCTGCCAGGTGTAACGCTTTTTATCTTTTATAGACAATCTTTTATTATACTTTTTTTATGTTTAGATACGTAAGTATTTACAACTGTATTACAGTTGCCTATAGTATTCAATTATCAAAACATGCTATATAGGTTTGAACGTAGGAATAATATCCTATACTACAGCCTACAGGTCTGTGGAAGTACACTCTCTGATGTACCTGCAATGATACAACTGCCTAATGATACATTTTACAGAGTGTATCCCCAACAAGTGACACATGACTAGATTTAACCTCAGCAGTCCTAAGGACATCATAATAACTTTTTCGTTTTTTTTTTTTTTTTTTTTTTTTTTTGCAGTTTTTGGCCAGGGCTGGGTTTGAAGATGCCACCTCTGGCATATGGGGCCAGCGCCCTACTCCTGTGAGCCACAGGCACCACCCCATCATAATAACTTTTATTAAATTTTCACCCACTTACTTTCCCAGATCTTATTAAATGTGGGTACTTCATACCGGCTCACCAGGGTAGCTGCTCAGGTAACATTTGGTCAAATATGGAGACATAAGTCAGGGAACTGTTTATAGCCAGCAAACAATTCTTTTATGGATTGGCTTAATAATAAAACTTTAGGAACTTAACTTTGGCATTACCTTAGAACTTCATGCTAAAACTGCATTACAATAACTCTTTAGAAAGAGTTTATTAATGCTTATACTAAATAAGCACACGTAGCACAATGATACTCTAAGTAACATTAAACACTTCCATATAATTATGGAAATACCAACTACATTGGCTATATCACTTATGTATTGCTACATAACACCAACCCCCAAACATAGTGGCTTTACTTGCTGACAATTCTGTAAAAGAGCTCTTTAGACTGAGTCTAGCTGGAAAGTTCATTGGCTGGTCAGGCCTGAGGTCAATAATGGGGTTGTAGTCATCTGGCAGTACGACCAGGGCAGGACAGTCAAGATGTCCTCAAACACATGCTTGATGGTTTGGCATACATTCTCCAGCAGACTAACCCAGGTTTTTCTATGTAGTAGCAGAAGACTTCCCAGCAGCAGAGAGAGCAAGCTTTAATGTACAAAGTGCTTTCCAAGTCTTTCCTTGTGTAACATCTGCTAACACCCCACTGGCCAAAGAAGTCATATGGCTAAGCGCAGGGTCAGTGTAGGGAGCGGGTACAGAGTATGGGTACTGGGAGATGTGAGTCATGAGAGGTCATTACTGGAACAGTGAACCACATCAGCTGTCACCTATTTTAGCCAAGTAATGAGAATTTACTTAAATGGACATTCTTCAATTTAGCGATCTTTTTTTAAGCAATCATTATTTCCTCTTTTGGAATAAATTAGAATTCCTTAGATAAGAGTATTTCCTGATGTAGTGGAATATGAATCAAAGAACATTATACTTGTCATTCAACTCTGCCACTGGCCAGAAGTAGGATATTAAGTTAGGTAACATCTCTAGGTGTTACTTCCATCCTTCGTAAAATGGGAATATCACTGCTTATCCTACTTCATGTGGTTATTTTCCAGTTGAACTCAACCCAAGTTTTTAAACATTTAGTGAAGACCAACGATATTCCAAGCATTATGTTGGAAAAACGGAGACTAAAAACATACCCTTCCATAATGTAAAATAATGTGAATAATCTTTAAAAACTGAAAATAATCCAAATGAATCAATTTCAACTAGAAATGATAAAAGTGTAATATATTGATATAGCACAGCTGTTAAAATTAATGAACTACATGTAACAACCATATCATGGCAACACATTTTATGTACTGCATGTAGGTATCCAGCAAAGGGAGTGAGCAGGGGCTGACGTTCAATCCACATTCAACCTGCCCAACTATACGCCGGGACAAGGGGCTATACCTGTCTAGAGAAAGGAGCACCGTTTTCTTTGTACAGAGATGCCTTCTGCTCACCGAGGGGCTATTTCAGTGCAAAGACAGTGCCTCGTTCTAATCCTCACAAAGGCACTGAGTAAGGCAGTGGCTTTACTAACACCGTGGATGAAACAGAAACATAATATAAAGTGAAAAAGCAAGTTACAGAGTATACTTATTATGATTTCATTTCCACAATGTTCCAAATCATGGCAAATAAACTACTATTTAGAAGATAAAAACATGACAGAGGAAGTTTCCTTTAACGAGGAAAATAGACATTTTTTAACCCACTCTATTAAAAATACAAAAATAATAACAATGAGAAGACCAATATAAATAAGCTGCTACTATATACTGGTTAGTCTCATAATGATCATATGTCAACCAAGAAATTATCACAAATCATCCCTATACAACGCTTATAGTGCAGATTCAGGCATATTCATAGTTGTAACATTAGCATTTTTGTACCCTAAAACTACAAACCAAGGTTTAAAAACACCTTGATAAGAACAAAAGAGTAATTTCAAAGTTTTCTCACAAATGAGATTGTATTTTAAAAGTTAAAATAACGTTTAAAATAGGAAAGCACAGTGGTGCACATCTATAGTCCCAGTCACTCAAGAGACGGAAGCAGGAGAATTACTTGAACTCAGGCCAGCCTGGGTGACATAGGAAGACCCGTATCTCTTTAAAAGAAGAAGTTATAGCTGGGCACTGCAGTGGGCACCTGTAGTCCCAGCTACTCAGGAGACTGAGGCAAGAGAATCACTTGAGCCCAAGAGTTTGACGTCACTGTGAACTATGATGCCAAGGCACTCTACTGAGGGCAATAAAATGAGACTCTGTTTCAAAAATTAAAATTTAATTTAATTTAAAAGTTTAAAAATCAGGTGGCGCCTATAGCTCAAGTGGCTAAGGCACCAGCCACATAAACTGGAGCTGGCAGGTTCAAATCCAGCCCAGGCCCACCAAACAACGACAACTATAACCAAAAAAAAGCCAGGCGTTGTGGCGGGCACCTATAGTCCCAGCTACTTGGGAGGCTGAGGCAAGAGGCAACTCTTGCTTAAGCCCAAGAGTTTGAGGTTGCTGTGAGCAGTGACGCCAGGGCACTCTACCCAAGGCAATAGCCTGAGACTCTGTCTCTAAGAAAACAAAAAAAAAAAGTTTGAAAATCGTATCAGTATTTTCTTAATTATCAAATGATAATTTCAGGCTATACCTTTCAACCAAAAGAAGATTAATCAATAACAAGATCACGTGTATCATACAAATTTTTAAATCCAACCACAGAACCACTCGAAGAAAGAATTGTTCAGTTTATTAATTCCATCCCATAAAAAGCTGCATGAACATCAAGTTATTCTGCTTACTACTATTTTATGATCAAAGTGACTAGCGTACATTGTAAATCTTTATACCAACTCAATATAACATTCAGAAGGGCTAGCAATTATTTCTCCACCTATATTCAAAGCAGTTTGAGATAAAAGATATTTTACAACAAGATCAGTAAGTTTCTTCATGAAAAAATAGAAATTGATTTAAATCCTATTTTACTTTTTAATTCTAAAGCTTACAATCAAGTTTTTTGTTTTTATTTTTTTTATTTTTTTTTACAGAGTCTCACTTTATCACCCTTGGTAGAGTGCCATGGTGTCACACAGCTCACAGCCCAACTCCTGGGCTTAAGCGATTCTCTTGTCTCAGCCTCTAGAGTAGCTGCAATCAAGTTTAATATAATTTGAAAATTCCTATTCTGCTGTCTACTGCTATAAATACATATGTACACAGTAATCTGATTATTCTGTAATTTTGAAAAATTTGGAAATCACAGAAAGCCATACATAAAATCATACCCAGATACCTGCTATTAATATTTGATACAGTAAGTTTTTAGAATTTCATTAGTGGATCTCCTTCTCTTATTGATATGATCATATGACTTTTGGGTATGTGGCATATTCTATTTTCAGATTTTCTATTATCTCTGCATATATAGGCTACACCAAACTGATTATAGTAGTTGATCATTTTATACATGGTTGGCTATAGTTTGCTAACATACTTTTTAAAAATTTTTATCTCTATATTGATGACTGAAATAGAACTATACATTGTTTCTGTCTAGGTTAAGCACAGAATTACACAGGTCTTATACAAAGAGCTGGGAAATATTTCATTTTTTTCTGTTGTCTTGAAAAGTTTTTATAAAATTAAGATGATCTGTTCACTGAAATTTTGGTAATACTCATCTGAAATTCACTGAAATTCACTGAGCCTAATATTTCCCTTGTAAAATGATTTTTTTCTTTTAAACTATTTAGTTTAAAAAAAAAATGTCTTTTAACTTAATTTTAATTATTTTTAATAATTAAATATTATTTATTTAATATTACTAAATTTAATAATTTAATAATTGTTTTAATTAATTCTGAAAAGTTAAGTTTTCTAGAAATTGATCTGCCCTATCCACAATAATTGGAGCAAAAATTCATAGTACTTCAAAGCTGTGAAATCCTTTTAACTGAATTTAGAACCATCAAAGTATATCTTTTTTTTTTTTTTTTTTT
>NW_003852423.1:9733502-9744400 GCF_000181295.1 Otolemur garnettii
GGCTGGGGATTCGAACCCGCCACCTTAGGTGTACGTGGCTGGCGCCTTAGCCGGTTGAGCTATAGGCGCCGGGCCCAAAGTATATCTTAAGTACTAAATAACAAGTCAGTTTTGTTTTGTTGTTTATTTTTAATAAGAGAATAAGAATCCAGTAACAGGCCCAAAAACAACTAGATACATCCAGGGTACCACAAAACCATAATTGCCACTTTTGACAAAAAGAAACAAGTTGCATGTTCTTAGCTCCCACTTACCACCAGAAACAGGGGCATCCATGAAAACTGCTCCCATTTTCTCAACTTCTTTGGCCAATTCCTTTGAAACTGCAGGATCAATAGTACTGGAATCTATTAATAATGAGCCTTTCTTCACTTTTCTAAGTAAATAAATAAAAATATTTATCATTTACAACCCTGAGTAAACATTTCATCTAACTACCTATTGAATCAGAATCTGCTAAAACTGCCGAAATCGAGGTCGTCTTTGGTTTAGTATTAAAAACATTATTAATTAGAACAGATTCAAAAGTCTCTCATTTATTTTCAGATCAATTACAGTTCAAAGTAAACTCAAATTCAAAACAAACCAACCAAAAAAAAATCTAATAAACTACATGGTATAAATTTGGTTTTAGGTGAAGTACACACTAGCCATGCCATAATAACATAGGTGAAACTAAGATGTAAGCAATTTAAAACACCCATTAACTTTAAAAGGGTATTTGACAGGATTTAAATTTTTGTTTGTAAAGTAGTTGGTTCTTAAAAAAGTAATTTATTTCTCTTTCACAAGACATATTGCAAATTTCACATATCCATGTCATTTCTACTAGCTAGAAGAAACACAAGCAATTGAAATCTAGCCATTTGCTTCAGAATGCCATATTCTTTTATAACCACAACCTTTTAATGAAATACAAAATAAAATAAAATAAAAATAGGTAGAAAGAAAAATAGATGAATGAATCTCAAAATCTCACAAAGTCTTTTGTTCTTTATGGTAAGTTCATATGCATATGTTGGTAAAGGAAAAAGCAGTCTTTTCACATATCATATTTTACATGAACATTTAAATGGCATTCTTGTAGTAAAACATTTTTGTTTATACTGTAAGTGTACAATAAATATTTACATAGTTACCCTATTAACTGTAAGGCAGTGTCTATTTTCATGGGCTAGGAAACTCTGACCTAAATTATAACTTATTTATAGGGCTATGGCTAACCTTTAATTCAAACTTCCAAAGTTCTTACTACTGATATATTGGCCCAGAGGACACAGAATTATGGTTGAAAAACTAGAACTGAATAAATTACATACTGAAGGAGAAAAACAGAAAAATCAGTGATTAAAAAAACTACTAAAATACCTTTCAGATACATAGAAAAAAATTGTTTAAACAGTATTATTAGACATAAAAATTATTACGTTCAAACACAATGCTTGGGTATATTTCACAGAAGAGAAATATCATACTCTATTAGAGATCATCTCAGTGCATTAAGTTTCACTTTATATAAACTAGAAAATAAGAATTAAATTCATCTTTCTTCTCTTTCCTTAATATTTTTAACATCTTAAATTTTTAAATAAATAGGAAATCATCTCTAAAATTATAAATGCACTGGGTGTCAGAAATGATACTGACCTAGAAAAAAATAAAGAACCACCCATGAGAAACAAATCATAGTTCAATTTGTAAAGCCAAACTTTTTCAAAACGTTCCTAAGACAAAATTGTTCTGGTAGTTGGCCACCATATTCCCTAGCAAAGCATACTAACAAATGTAAGGGCTGTCTCCATAGAAAGTCTTTACTAACTCTTCTTTGAGAGGTAAAGCAGAGCCCTAACTGGAACAGGCTAGGTAGGTAATGAGACAACTAGGATGCCTGAGGACCACACACACGGTGGGCCTGAAAATGAGTGTCTTTCAACCTTCCCTGAAATGTAAACATTTATCTTACCAGTTTTCTGCCTAATATCCAAGTGTCTTTCACTTCCAAGTGTGTTGGTTTTCCAAACAATTCATTTCTAAAAACCTCAAATTTCATGTATTACACTTTCCAGAAATTAAATCCTTTCTTTTAACCAGTACTTCATCTGTCTACAGGGCATACAAGTTTGTTCTCCCTCTGGTGAAATTCAACAACAAAGTTACTTAGGAATAAAAACTAATAAACCCAGAAAACTAAGTTGGGAATTCAATCACTGTCATCCAAACATAACCACAAGGGTTTGGCAATAAGCAGCAATTAACCAAAAGGTTCTGAGAGCCAGGGAAGACAGGCACTGGCTAGGAAACGCTGACCTAAATTACATTTTATTTAAAGAGCTACTGCTAACCTTTAATTCCAACTTCCCAAAGTTCTTACTACAGATGTACTAACCCAAAGGACATACAATAACTTTTTATTACATAATAAAATGTTAAATAATGGTGTTCTTTCCAATGTTTGGCTTTATTTTTCATAAAAACCTTTTCCTAAAATTCTGTAAGGTATAAGGAAATGTTTATAATAGCTGTACAGTTTAAAATCCAAGCTTTAAATGTCTCTTAAATATGTTACCAATGAAACAGTAAGTTTAAATGCAAGAGTTGAAGGAAAGAAATAGAATGATGAAAAAAAAAATTTATTCCCAAAAGTTACATATTTGATTTCAGTGAAAAAAAAAAAAATCCTTTACAATAAGAAACCACACTATTCATTGAAATAAATAAACAGTATAGAAAGGTTTAATGAACAAAACCTAATAGTTCTAAACAACATGAAATTAGTGAACTATCACAAGAAAATATTCACAGGTGAGAAATACATACTTTAGAATTCCATTTGTTCCAGTATAAGCTTCTACTGCATTGATACTGGTGGGCAGCATTGTAATAATTCTGTCAGCTCTTTCAGCTACATCTGCTGGGGAAGATACTACCTTTAAAAAAAATTGCAAAGGCACATTATTTAAATTAAAATATAAGCAATTGCTAGAGCACAAACAGGTACCTAACAAGCCTATTAACAGTGACTACATAAAAAACAATCTTTGTTTCCAAATGACAAAAAAAACAGCTTACTGACTAAAATAAAGGGTCCATTCCTTACATACATACAGATGCAGTTTCTTTTTTTTTTTTTTCTTTTTTTGAGACAGAGCCTCAAGCTGTCCCCCTGGGTAGAGTGCCGAGGCATTACAGCTCACAGCAACCTCCAACTCCTGGGCTCAAGCGAGTCTCCTGCCTCTGCCTCCCAAGTAGCTGGGACCACAGGCGCCCGCCACAACGCGCGGCTATTTTTTGGTTGCAGCCGTCATTGTTGTTTGGCGGGTCCGGGCTGGGGATTCGAACCCGCCACCTTAGGTGTAGGTGGCTGGCACCCTAGCCGGTTGAGCTATAGGCGCCGAGCCACAGATGCAGTTTCTATGGAATCAAATTTACTTTTTATTTAAAAAGTGTGAAATGAGTTGAGGAGGGGAAAAGCAAAACCCAACAGTCCCAGAAACAGATATCCTTCTTACAGGTTCTTCCAACCTGGATTCTTTCTTTCTTTGTTTCTTTTTTTTAAAAGACTAGTCAAGTGCAGTAGAGAGAAGGGGGGAGGGGAGTAGAACAAGTAGTTCAATCTGTCACTGACTGTGAACCATCAAGTGAGATCACTCACTACCTTCCAACCAGCCCCCACCTGGATTCTTAAACAGCACACTTTGTGGCATACGGTCTGATGGGGGAAAAAAGTATTCTAGTACAACAGTGCTGGTAGTTCAACTATAAGATTCACTCACTATCTGTTGGACAGAAAAATCCCCTAGCAAAATCTCAAGCCCTAGTCACCCCAATCTT
The DNA here is from genome assembly GCF_000181295.1 of Otolemur garnettii. Classification (NCBI taxonomy): domain Eukaryota; kingdom Metazoa; phylum Chordata; class Mammalia; order Primates; family Galagidae; genus Otolemur; species Otolemur garnettii. Next base: position 9,737,334 of record NW_003852423.1, read on the forward strand.
CCAGTCTCCATTTTCAAGCAAAAAAAAAAACAATTAAGCCTGTTTCAGAAAAGACCATGAGAACACGAGCACTGCTACAGTGACTGAGTAGGTTAGGTGCATACTACCCAGAAGGCTAACAGCACTGAGCAACCAGAACTCACACAAGAGACACAAAGACAGGCATCAAGGCGTCTCCCGGCCCTGCTTTAATAATGACTATGCACATACTGTGAAGGCAAGTTACTCTGTCGGCTCTCCGTGTTTGTTTATCCATTTACTCATGGATAAACACACTCGTGCCCCCACCCCAGCTCCCTAGCTCTCACCTTCTACACCTTGACACTCCTGGCCAGCCAGTTAACAATAAAAGAAGTCAGAAGAGACCAGGAGCTCACTCCTTGATTCAACTGTTCTTTTACAGAAAGAATGCACTCAATTGTAACCAAAGCTTCTTTAAAGCCTTTTTCTCTTCATTTAAAAAAAGACAAAGGACAATAAGGCAGATAAGTGATGATTTCTCACCAAAATGATTTATGTATATATGTATTATGTAGCAAGTGACATAATTTCTACTAGAAAATGTGAAGTGGCATTTTGGGAGTTGAAGCTAGGAGGACTCCTTAAGGCTAGGGGTTTGAGACCAGCCTGGGCAATGTAGTAAGACCCCAGTCTCTATGTAAAAATTAGCTGGATGTGGCGATACACACCTCTATTCCCAGATATTTGGGGGAGCTGAGGTGACAGGATTGCTTGAGCCTAGGAGTTCGAAGTTGCAGTGAGCTTCAGCCTAGGCAACAAAGTGAGCTCCTGTAGCCCACAAAAAAAAAAAAGAAGTGCCATGTGATAAGCATCTCGTAATGGGAATGCCTCTGCTTTTCATATGCTAGAAGTTTACATAACATTTTCCTTCTTTTATGCACAATTGAGAAAAGTGAAAGAATAGGAAGCCAAACACAGTATGTAATATAAGCATGATGAACTAAAAGGAATTACACTTCAATTTTCCAAAATAGACTATCAGCTCCTAAATCAAACTCAGGATAAATGCAATTTTAACAAAAAGCAATTTCATAAGTCATTCTTTAAAATTTAAGACAATCAAGCATCCTAGCATATCATGTATTAACAGTAGGAAATGATATAAAACTGCTCAGATCCTAAAATTAAAAAAAAATTCTCTTTTTTTCAGTCATTTTAAAGAAAATAAAGCATTTCAGAGTCTATGCTGGTATACATTCAACAAGTATATTTTGATATAGAATGAGCATTTGCCACAAATAATGCTGAAAAAAATATTTCCCATAAATTACAGAGAAATGCTTAAGTTATATGAAAATATTTTCTACACACAAAAAATAACTGAAATTCAAAAAGAGGCAACTATTTCCTGGCAAACAGTTCAAGTTTACTCAAGAAAAATATACCTCAGTAAAAAGAAGAGATAAGAGAAGAAAAAGTTCTAGGAATCATAAATCTCTACTCCTGGACTGCATCAAGAATATGGCTTACTGGGCAGCGCCTGTGGCTCAAAGGAGTAGGGCGCCGGCCCCATATGCCGGAGGTAGCAGGTTCAAACGAAGCCCCAGCAAAAAAAAAAAAAGAATATGGCTTACTGAAAGAGCCCCATTTGCTCATCCCTACTCTAATGAAGTAAACTATATACAACACAAAACGAGAGTATAAGTGTTAGTGGCCTTTTCTTCTATTACAGCTCCATCTTTCTAGATCATTCAAGGACATAAGCCAGCCCTGAAGTCTAAGAGTTCATTTCGCACCCTCTTAGGAACTGAAAGAATTCTCTTCCACTGAAAGAAATTCAATTCTATCTACCTAACTGCTTAAGAGGTACCCAGGAAGTAGTCACCAACAATTAGCTCCCAGATCTAGGGGTGCATCACACCTCCAAGCTTCACAAGCCCATGATCTGGCAGTGCCAAGTCCTGTAACTGCCAAGTGCATGGGGTGACCAATCAGCCCCCCGCATCCCTAGCATCTGCTTCTTGGGATGGCTGGGTTGCCAGAGTACTGCTAACTCCTCAATTATATAGGAAAATAGTGTCAAAACTCACAGGCCCAGAAAAAACACACAACGATAGTGATAGCTGGAATGTCACCACCATAGTAGCCACAACTGCTATCTCTCTCCATATATATATTTGGTACATCATAATAATGGTCCCTAATTTGCAATACAAAGGCATGTTATTTTACAGATAAACAGATACTCAATTACTCTTGCCATAGATGTGATGACTTCAATACTCTCTGAAATAACTGACAAAATTTGGCCATGACTCAAAAGCCAGGGGGGAAGCCCCAACCTTATTGCCAATCTGACAACCATCACAAAAGCCTTTAGGAGCCAAACTAATTAGAGTCCCTTCAATTACATTTGCTAATTGAATGGATGAGCAAAGACAGCATGGATCAGTGAAAGGAACACTAATTTGGGAAGCCAGAGACCCAGGTTTAGATGTAGCTCAGCCAAGAAGCCATGTGTGATTTTGTGTAAATCACTGAACTCCAGCTTTGGCTTCTAAATCTATAAAAATAGTGATATAGGTTCCCTTTCAGGGTTTTTATCTCCAAGGTACAAAGGACTTAAGCAGAGGTATTTTTCATATTTAGTAACCCTAAGTTCTAGGAAGGTCTGGCCCCTGTGAATAAGGACTGATGGGACCAGAAGCATGTACTGTGTACAAGTGGACCATTAGCCAGACTCAAACTGTGCAGGTCTTCAACACCTCACACCTGTGCATGGTCACTGGCCTAGCTGACTCTGGGCCAACACTCTGCTCTGATTGCCAACAATGTCTCAGACAGATCTCCTGGTAATTCCAGTTGTCTTGTTCTTACACCACTGTGTATTAAGACAACTCTACTCTTCTATTATCTCAATTTTGACTAGAGGGGATTGGGTATATATCACAACACCTACAGTCCAGTCCTTAAGAATTCTTATAGCTAAGTTCTCTAAATTTAATTCTGATTTACCTGTATGCTAGCATGCATCAACAACAGATGTGGAATAGAGAATAAAGGACAGATGAAAGATAAAATGTGCTTTGCTAGATGGGGAGCAGGGAGAAGGGCCAAGAGTAATTTGAAGAAACTACACCTCCTGTTTAAACATCCATTGCATGGAGACAAGTGTTACATAGGTGCTGTATATAAAGAGAAAAATCTTGCTGTTATGCTAGACAAAACAGTCACATAAGTCAAATTCAGCATCGCTTCCAAGTAAACCAGATGTATAACAGAAACAAAGAAACAAGATGAACATGACCTTGTTAAAACTTGCCATTCCTGTGTTTTTTAATCATCTAAAGTAGAAAAGCACACTGTTACTGCAAAATTACAATGCACTTGAAAAACTGACAAAAACAGTTTGTGCCTACATCTTGAAACATTTGGTCAACAATGATGGAGCCTACTCAGCAAGAGGCTTTTAAAGTTCTCATTTAATAAGACCTACGTGGATGCCAGATTAGATCCCAAGAGATTTACTTAACCGAACATGTTCAGCCTTACTACCCAGGAACAACAAAATGGTTTCCAAGTTTTTAAAGAGAAAAGAGAATCTAATTAAGCTAGTTCAGTCAGAAAACTCACACAGAAGTGGTGCATACATCTCAGATTTTTAGCATACACCAGCAGCATCTCCAATGAAAACCCTAGGAAACAAAGCACAATTCGCATGCCTTTGATACAAAGGCTTAAAGAGAAACCAGCATCTTCCATAAATACAGGTGGGACAAAAGGGACAGTGCAAAACAGATTCTTAAACAGGGATGCTGTCAACTCTTCATCTTCTAGTTTGGTTTTAATTTTTATCATTACTCTTTCACTTAAAATACATCTACATACTGCTTCTCAGTGTTCTGGCTAAGATCAAATATAAAAATGTACAATTCACTTCCAATGCATTCCAGACTCAGAGACTCAGCTTAGAGAGCGGTTTGTACATATGGTGTTGGAGAATAAAAATTTTGGAGAAATACGGTACAGATACAATATAGCAGCAGCAGCAGCAGCAGCAATTGCACTATGTGCCAGGTTCTCTAGGAGTAAAAGGAAGCTACTACTATTATCATTCCCATATCATAAGATGAGGAAATTTATGCACAGAGAATCTAATTTATCTGTCTAAAGTCACATATCTAAACACCTGAGGAAGTGGAGATTTAAGCTAGGCAGTCTGGTTCTAGGGTTTACGTTTCAAACCACTACATTCAGTTTATTGACTCATGATTTCTAATACATGAAGTCCTGATAATTATTATTAGTTACATTTTGGAAAAGATGCTTAAAGTTGAAATGATGCATTTATGCTTCCAATACAAACAAAAAGGGCCGGGCACAGAGGTTCACACACCTGTAATCCCAGCACTCTGGGAAGCTGAGGTGGGTAGATTGCTTGAACTCACGAGTTAAGAGACCACCTGAGCAACAGTGAGACCCTATTTCTAAAAAATAGCTGGGCATTGTGGCAGCCATCTACAGTCCCAGCTACTTGGAAGGCTGAGGCAAGAGGATCACTTGAGCCCAAGAGTTTGAGTTTGCTGTGAGATATAATACCATGGCACTCTACTGGAGGCAAGAAAGTGAGACTGTGTCTCAAAAAAAAAAAAAGAAAAAGAAAAAGAAAGAAAGAAACAAGTAAAGAGATAGTGAAATAGAAATGCCCAAATTTTGAGGGGTATAAAATACAGCAGAATATTATATAGCAACAAAAAAAGAATTAAATCTTGCCATCTGTGACAACATGGATAGAACTGGAAAACATTATGTTAAGTGAAATAACCCAAGCACAGAACAACAAATCTCACATGTTCTCGCTCAGACCTAGGAGCTAAATATTAAAAGCAATTTATCTCATAAAGACAGAGTAGAATAATGGTTACCAGAGGCTTGGAAAGCAGGAAGGGGGGGATAAAGGGAGATATAGGTGCAGAAGTATAGTTAGATAGAATGAACAATATTTGATGGAACAACAAAGGGATTATAATCAATAAGAAAATAGGGTATACTTTAAAATAACTGAAAGAGTAGAACTAAAACGTTAAAATGTTAAATGCCTAAGTTGGTGGATACCTGAATTAACATGATATATGCTTACTTCAAAATACCACATGTACCCTACACAGATATATAACTATTATATACTTATGATAATTAAAACTTAAGAATTAAAAACCAAAAAATTAGAGGATACAGAAATGAAAGAGAAAATATCATCAAAGAAATAATTTTTTTAAAATTCCTACAACTGAAGGATATGGAATTCTAAACTGATGGGACTAATCAAATGTTAAATGAAATATACCCACACCTTCAAAAAAAACCCTTTTTTAATGAAAATGACCACCAATCACAAATTTAGCCAATTATTAATATAAATGCCCTATCAGAATAGGTTAACATTTAAAGGTACAAATCAGCTAAGTAGTCATGTAAAACATATTAACATGTCAAAATTTTTATTTCCCCAGTAACCCATGTACAGTCATGTGTCACTTAACAGCAGCACTATGTTCTGAGAAATGTGCTGTTAGGCAAATTTTGGTTTGTTAACATACCCTTTTACCATTCATCTAGGCTAAATGGTAAAGCCTATTGCTCCTAAGCTACAAACCCGTACAACAGGTTACTGTACTGAATACTGCAGGCAACTGCAACACAGTGGCATTTGGGTATCTAAACACAGAAAAGGTACAGTAAAAACATGGTATGGTAATCTTATGAGACCACAGTGATATCTATAGTCCATAACCAAAACATCCTTATGAGGCACATGACTATAGTTTTACTACCGTTTAAAGCTTGAAGAAAAGCCTCAGGGGTGATAACATTCTATTTTTTTTTTTTTTTCTTTTGAGACAGCATCTCACTATGTCGCCCTTGGTAGAGTACCATGGCATCACAGCTCACAGCAACCTCCAACTCCTGGGCTTAAGCGATTCTCTTGCTTCAGCCTCCCAAGCAGCTGGGACTATAGCACCCACCACAACATCCAGCTATTTTTTTGTTGCAGTTGTCATTGTTGCTTAGCTGGCCTGGGCCGGTTTCTAACCCACTAGCCTCAGTGCATGTGGCCAGTGCCATAACCACTGTGCTATAGGCGCCAAGCCAATTATTTTAGTTTTTTGAGCCACAGTTTCACTTTGTCACCCTCGGTAGAGTGCTGTGGTATCATAGCTCACAGTAATCTCCAACTCTTGGGCTCAAGCAATTCTCTTGCCTCAGCCTCCCAAGTAGCAGGAACTACAAGCGCCTGCCACAAGGCCCAGCTATGTCTTAGAGACGAGGTCTTGCTCTGGTCTCGAACCTGTGAGCTAAGGCAATCCACCCACCTGCTGGAGTGCTAGGATCTCCCGGCCCGAGCCACCAGGCCTGACCAGTGATAACATTCTAAAGTACTTCTTGCCGTGGAACTTCAGGTAGGCATCTAGCACCTAGAGGAGGGCGAGGAGCCTGCCTCAGAAAAGCAGAGCCAAGAGGTGAAGTCAGCCCACTCCCCAACTCTTCTATCACAGGAAACAATAAATGCCCAGTTCTTTCTTTTAAAAAAAGAAAAGTACTTTTTCAAGGAGACATCTAAGGATCTTTAGAACTGCTGATTGCTTTTTTAACTAGAAGGTCTACTGTGGTACTTCTTCTTCCCAACAAGCCTCTCAAGAAAAGCTTAGTCACTATTAGAAATCAACTAGCCAGATTTTCTGCAATCTTTGGGGGAAAAAAGGCTTCTGTTTTCTTCATCATCTTCACTTGATATAGTAACATGGGAGGAGAAAGTAGACATCTGTCCTTAAAATGTCTGAGTCAATTCAAACATATCCTGAATTTTTTAACCCTTAAACCCTTTCAGGTCACTATGGAGGCAAAAAGGTTCATGGACAGTATATTTTTCCATCTCATCCCAAGTCATATCTTTGCCTTGTAGTAGTAGAAGAAAATTCGTTTTTTTCTTTTACCCAACATTTTATTTTATTTTTATTTTTTTATTTTTTTGAGACAGAGCCTCAAGCTGTCCCCCTGGGTAGAGTGCCGTGGCATCACACTCACAGCAACCTCCAACTCCTGGG
>NW_003852423.1:9746203-9756727 GCF_000181295.1 Otolemur garnettii
CTGTAATCCCAGCTACTTGGGAGGCTGAGGCAAGAGAATCATTTAAGCCCAGGAGTTAGAAGTTGCTATGAGCTGTGATGCCACGGCACTCTACCCAGGGCAACAGCTTGAGGCTCTGTCTCAAAAAAAGAAAAGTAACTTTGGTTCCCAAAGACTGTATAGAGACACCGACATTACCATTTGAACAGAGAGCATGTGTAGAGAAATAACAGATGAGTACAGCAAGGCTGAAACTAAGGCACATAGAAACTAATTTACAGCTAACTGACATACAGCACTATATGCCAAATACCATTTTAATCTCTTTAGACATATTAACCCATTTAAGCCTTGTAACTCTAAGAAAATGGTACAATCATTATCCTTATTTCACAAATGAGGAAACAGAGACACTAAAACATTTGCCTAAGACTGCACAGATACTAAGTGGTGAAGGCAGATTCCAAACCTATACATTTTGTAGATTTCCAATTCTTACTGTATTAGTTTCCCATGGCTACCGCAACAAATAACACAAGTCTCATGCCTTAAAAGAACAAAAATTTCTAACCTTCCTTGGATGTCTGAGTGAACAAACAAAAAAAAAGAACAAAAATTTCTTCTCTCACAGCTCAAGAGGCCAGAAGTCTGCATTCAAGGTGTCAGCAGGGGCATGTTCCCACCAAAGCCTCTGGGAGGAATCCTTCTTTTCCCCTCCACGCTTCTGGGGGCTCCTGATTCCCTTGGCTTACAGCAGCATAACTCTACTGTCAGCCTTCACCTTCACACGGCCTTGCCCTCTGTGTCTCTGCATCTTCTCCTGTTTTGTGTCTTCCAAGGACACTTGTCACTGAATTTAGGGCCCACCCTAAATCCAGGATAATCTCATCTCAACATCAACTTAGTTACATCTTCAAAAACTACTTTCAAAAAGGTGAGTCACAGGTACTAGGGGATAGAACTTTGGATGTATCTTTTTTTTAAAGACAGAGTCTCACTTTATCGCCCTGGGTAGAGTGCCCTGGCGTCACACAGCTTATAGCAACCTCTAACTCCGGGGCTTAGGTGATTCTCTTGCCTTAGCCTTCCAAGTTGCTGGGACCACAGGTGCCTGCCACAATGCCCGGCTACATTTTTGTTACAGTTTGGCTGGGGCCAGGTTCAAACTCCCCATCATCAGCACATGAGGGCAGCACCCCACCCACTGAGCCACAGGCACCGCCCAGATGTATCTTTTTTAAATGGCTTTTTTGACATATTGCTCACATACCAAACAATTCACTCATTTAAAGTATATAATTTTATGATTTTTAGTATATTCACAGATATATGCAACCATCTTGACAGTCAATTCTATAATCTTTTCAAGGAGAAACTCCTTTAGTGATCACTCCCTATGCCCACATTCCCTCCCTCCCCAGCACTAAGCAACCCCTCATCTACTCTCCCCTTCCATATGTAATAAGCGTCCTTATTCTAGACTTTCATATGAGTAGAACTATATAGTATATGGTCTTTTGTAACTAGCTCCTTTCACTTACCATGCTATCATCCATGTTGTATCACTCCCTTTTATTACTGAATTATATTCCATTGTAAGAACATAATACATTTTGTTTATCCATTCATCTGCTGATGGACATTTGAGTTGTTTCCACCTATTAACTATTATGAATAACGCCACTATATACAAGTTTCTGTGTAGATACTTGTTTTCCCTTCTCCTAGGTATATACCCAGGAAAAGAACTGCTGGATCATACTGCCAATTCTAATGTTTAATTGTTTGAGGAACTCCCAAACTCCTTTCCAAAGCAGCTGCACCATACCAACAGCAGTGTAGGAGGGCTCCAGTTTCTCCATATCCCCACCAAAATGTGTTACTACCCGACTTTCAGTCTAGCTATCTTAGTGGGTATACATGTATGTGCAGTATTGGTTTTTCTGTTTGTTTTTGTTTTTGAGACAGAGTCCCACTATGTTGCCCTCTGTAGAGTGCTGTAGCATCACAGCTCACAGCAACCTCAAACTCTTGGGCTTAAGCAATTCACTTGTCTCAGTCTCCCAAGTAGCTGGGACTACAGGTGTGTACCTGCAATGTTTTGATTGCATTTCTCTGATGCCTAATGACGATGTTGAGGATCTTTTCATGTGGTTACTGGCCATCTGTGTATCTTCCTTGGAGAAATGTGTGGTGAAGACCCTTTACCCATTTAATTGAGTTTTCTGTCTTATGTCTGAGTTGTAAGACTTCTTCATATAGCCTAGACATACACTCCTTATCAGATACCTGATTTGCCAATATTTTATCCCATTCTGTGAATTTTTTCACTTTCTTGATGTTGTTCTAAAGTTTTTAATTTTGGCTCATCACCCGTGGGCTGAGTAGGGCGCCGGCCACATACACCAAGGCTTGCAGGTTCAAACCCAGCCTGGGCCTGCTAAACAACAGCAATTGCAACCAAAAAAATAGCTGGGCATTGTGGGAAGCACCTATAGTCCCAGCTACTCGGGAGGCTGAGGCAAGAGAATCACTTAAGCCCAAGAGTTTGAGGTTGCCATTAGCTATGATGCTACAGCACTCTACCAAGGGCAACAAAATGAGACTCTGTCTCAAAAAATAAACAAATAGGCTTGGCACCCGTAGCTCAGTGGCTAGAGCGCTGGCCATATACACTGAGGCTGGTGGGTTCCAACCCAGCTCAATAACAATGACAACCACAACAAAAAAAAAGCCAGGCGTTGTGGTGGGTGCCTATAGTCCCAGCTACTATAGGTAGGCTGAGGCAAGAAAATCGCTTAAGTCCAAGAGTTGGAGGTTGCTGTGACACCACAGCACTCTACCAAGGGTAACATAATAAGACTCTGTCTCAAATAAATAAACAAAGTCTGATTTAAAATTAAGAATAAAAAATAAAAGGAAATTATCTCCTTTATGCTAGGATAAGCCTTATTCTTAAGGTACCCTTCCTTCACATCTACCTAAAATTAACAACACTAAAGAAATAAGGATTTTGGTGGGGAATGAAGGCAAGACGGATAGCTTCAGACAAAGCATCAGAAAACTCTGAAATTCTAAGAAACAGCTGAAGAAAGAGTCACAAGGCAGTGACGGTCATTTGGTTGTTCCAGAGGTGAGGTGTAAGTGCTAAAGGCATAGAGGGAAGAGTAAAAACATGGGCAAGAATTTAAAAGGTCATAAGTTTCTGCTCTGCCAATACAGGGTAAATTATATTCATTCAATCCCTACCTTCTTCCTTAGTTAAACTCTATATTTAAGTGAAGATATTTCCTCTGTTTAGAGACTGCCACTGTTACTGACAAATATATAAACCACTGTAAAATGACAACACCAAACAAATGCGTTATCCCAAAGAGTAATATCCATCTCCCTAAAATAACTATTAATTGATTTGGCCCACACTAAATACCAACTTGAACTGCTTAATGTCTCTAAAAATGGTAAAAGACCACTTTCCCAGATTCTCCACTGAAAGAACTAATTGATAAAATCTCTCCAACAAGGCTAAGTCCTTAAGTTACTTAAGGCCGCACATAAGCCTCCTGTACTGGGAATACAGTTTGGGTATTCAGAGACTGCACAGGCATAAGCAGCCACAATACTAGTACAAAAAGTTCCAAGATCATACTTGTAATCCTTACACAACACTGCTGCCACTTCCATATCACACACAAAACACAGAAAGGAAAATGTGAATATCTAGTTCTGCAAATAGCCTCTAAGTTACTTAAACCTGTTCTTTACTTGAATTTCTCAGTATTTACTTTAAATCCAATATCCAGACTTGATAGAGAAGTATATCTCTCATCACTGTCTATACTTTTAAAGAATTTGTTAGTATTCTCCCAGTTCAGGGATAACATTCTATCCTCAGTTGCTACTCTACAACTTATGTAAGAATTTCCCTCATAGCTAGAAAGAACAAAATATATATACCTAAATATATTCAGGTATTAACACATAGTTTCTTGTCATCTGAGTTAATTAAAAAGTGTAACAAATCCAACAACAAAATGAGACTTAGCCAGCAGATATTATCATAACCTAATAACATTGATTATAACACAATAAACTATAGTCTCAAAATTCTTGAAACATGAAGGGTAGCCTAAAACAAAACACCAGTGATCCATTGAAACTCAACTTTTCATTATACCACACAAGGTTTTGTTATCTCCTGATTTATGGCTGAAAACTAATATTCATTCACAGAGTACTACCATCCAGTATTTACAACGTACATTCACATATATCCTCTCATTTGAACTTCACAATCTAATGGCTTAGGTTGTTATCATTCACATTTTACAGAGAAATCAGCTAAAGGAAAATAATCTGCCCCAGGAAAACAAAATGTTAAGTATCGGAGCTGGGATTCAAGCTAAATTTTACATCTCTAAGCCTAATCTTATTCTAAGACAACTATGCCTTTCCATAATACAAGAAGCTATTTCCACCAAATTGATTGCTTAAACAGAACTATCAGTAAAGTTCCTATTCCAGAAAACCAATATAGAGTCAACTCAAGGTACTCTGATGAAACTCAGGAAATGCACTAAGTCACCTGCCAAAGAACAGATTTCCCCAAATGTCTGATGAGAACTCTCCTTTGTTACACATCTGAAAGTTGGATGAATGTTTAAAGTGAAAAATGTATACACATATACACATACGGGTGGATGTGCGTGTATAATTTACAATACTTCTAAGAAGCTGTCACTTATTTGAACATGCATTCATTTTTAAACATCCAAATCTAAAATAAATCTACAGAAAAGGCCTTACCTGTTCACCCAAGTCTTGAAACTCTTTGCATGCATCAGGGAATACATCATAAATAATAAGTGGATAGCCATGTTTCGTGAGATTTTTTGCCATTGGATTTCCCATGTTGCCCAGTCCAATAAATCCAACTGGAGTCTTAGAAGCCATTGACCTAGAACACACTGATTTCAATACATTACTTACTTTTAGGTAACATTTTTTATTGTAACATTCCTTTAATACTGGTAAGTCTATTGTTTTTAGATGTCTTCTATAAAGGAAACTTTTAAAAGACTAGTTTAAACTAATGGCCTAATCACATAAACTAATGGCCTAATCACATTTAAAGATATTAAGTCCAGGCAGACTCTTAATTTTTTTTGAGACAGAGTCTCACTATGTCGCCCTCAGTATAGTTCTATGGCATCACAGCTCATAGCAACCTCAAACTCTTGGGCTCAAGCAATTCTCTTGCCTCAGTCTCCTAAGTAGCTGGGACTACAGAAGCCCGCCCCAATGCCCCGCTATTTTTTTGTTGCAGTTGTCATCGTTGTTTAGCTGGCCCCAGGCTGGGTTCAAACCCGCCAGCCTGGGTGTATGTGGCTGGCGCCACAACCACTGTGCTACAGGTGCCGAGCTAAGGCAGACTACTTCTAATTATCTAGTTCTCCAGGAAACATTCATATTTTTAGCAATCTTTCTTAATTCCTACCTTCATAACATTCTTTTACCATTTTTAACGATAAACTCAATATATATCTCAATAAACTCAATATACATATTATCATTTATAAAACACCTACTATGTACTTATCCTACTATGTGACATATTCTAGATTCTTCATATCTATATTATCTCCCTTAATAATGTATATAAAGACAAAAGAATAGGTGTTTGAGCTACATGTTTGGGGGCGGAACAAGACTAAAAGTATTCAGTAAAACCAATATCTTGGACATCTTATTACACTGGGTCCAAGAATCAAAAAGCTTGTTACTTTCTCACTTCTATCATTACAGAAACCACCCCTTCTGATGGTATTAAAAAACTTAATAAAATGTTAAACCCAAGAAAATGTATTTAAATTAAAAGCCACCAGCTTATAAAGATGGTCCTGGGAGAAGGAAGAGAGACACTTCCACAGGCGTTAAACAGCAACAGTAACATTGAACTTCCAGAAAAGTGAGACTTTCCTTTCCAAAATATTTTTTAAAAGCACTTAAAAACTATATAAAAGTTTTATTTATGTATTATTTCATAAAAAACTTTTCAAAATTACATTAGGGGGCACACAATTCAAAGTAATGCTTTACTGAATGGAGGGGTTTTATTATTTCCATGGAAATAACATTAAATGTAATTTTTCACTTTCTAGATTGAGAGCTCAACATATATTCACTGCCTGAAGCTCCATGACAGAGATCAGAGACAAAAAACACAAGACATGGTCCCTACCCTCAAAAAGCTCAGTCCAGTGAGGGAAGAAAAATAACTATCTGCCCTTTAATTTCTCAGATTTATTTTTCCTTTTTCTTTCAAGGACTCTAATATAAAATAAAACTACACAGAACAACTAATCAGAGTCAACCTTTTTTTTTGTTTTTTTGTTTTTGAGACACAGTCTAATAACTATGTCACCCTCAGTAGAGCACGGTGGCATCATAGCTCACAGCAACCTCCAACTCTTGGGCTTAAGCAATTCTCTTGCCTCAACTCCCAAGTAACTCGGACTACAGGTGCCACAACGCCCGGCTATTTTTTGGTTGTAGTTGTCGTTGTTGTCTGGCAGTTGTTTGGCAAGCCTGGGCTGGGTTCAAACCTGCCAGCCCCAGTGTATGTGGCCTGCACCCTAGCAGCTGAGCTACAGATGCCAAGCCCAGAGTCAACCTTTTAATTTTCAGCTGCTCTCAAGGGAACTTAAACTGCTCTTTTTAATCTGAATGATGAGATTTCTCAAAAGTCAATCAACATTGTTAAAAAGTCTATGCTACCTAAAGTCATCTATAGATTCAATGCAATCCCCAAAACACCAACATCATTTTTTGCGGATCTAGAAAAAGTAATTCCATGCTTTGTACAAAACCAGGAAAGAGCCTGAATAGCCAAAACAACCTTAAGCCAAAACCACAAACTGGGAAGCATCACCTTACTGGATTTCAAGCTACATAAGGCTGTAATAAGCAAAACATGTTTTGGCACGGGAACAGAGTCCCACCAATGGATCAGAACAGAGAACCTAATCTAATCATTTTGTCTTTTTTTGTTTCTTTCTGAGACACAGTCTCACTCTGTCATCTTGGGTGGAGTGCAGTGGCAACACTGTAGCTCATTGCAACCTCCAATTCCTAGGTTCAACCAATCCTCCTGCCTCAGCCTCAGGAGGAGCTGGGACTACAGGTTTGTGCCACTATGCCCACCTCATTTTTTTCTTTTTTATAGAGACAGGGTCTTGCTCTTGGTCAGACAGGTCTCGAACTCCTGAGCGTAAGCAATCCCCTCGCCATCACCCTCCCAGAGGGCCAGAATTACAGGTGTGAGCCACCATGCCTAGCCAGAAAAGCCAGATACAAAACCATCCTTATATTGCCATCTGATCTTTGACAAAGCAGACAATAACATACACTGAGAAAAAGAACCCCTATTCAATAAATGGTACTGGATAACCACGTGAGGAAGGTTAAAGCAGGGCCTACACTTCTCAACACTCACAAAAATTCACTCATAATGGGTAACAAACTTAAACCCTAAGCCATGAAATTATAGGAATTTTAGAAAATGTTAGAAAAACTCTTACAGACATTGGCCTAGGCAATAAACCTATGAAGACGACCCCAAAGGCCATCACAGCAACAAAAAAAATTAACAAATGAGGGCTGATTGAATTAAGAAGCTTCTGTAAAAGGCAGTGCCTATAGCTCAGTGGGGAGGGCGCCAGCCCCATATACCGAGGGTGGCGGGTTCAAACCTGGCCCTGGCCAAACTCAACAAAAAAACAGCCAGGCATTGTGGCAGGCACTTGTAGTCCCACCTACTTGGGAGGCTAAGGCAAGAGGATCACCTAAGCCCAAGAGTTGGAGGTTGCTATGAGCTGTGACACCGCACCACTCTACCAAGGGCAACAAAGTGAGACTCTTTCTCAAAAAAAATAAAAGAAAAATCTTCTGCATAGCCAAGTAAGCAGTCAACAAAACAAATAGACAACCTACAAAATGGGAGAAAATATTTGCATACTATACATCTGATAAAGGGCTGATAACCAGAATCTACAAAGAACTCAAGCGATCAGCAGGAAAACAAAATCAACCCCATTAAAAAATGGGCAAAAGACATGAACAAAAGCTTTTCAAATAGACTAATGGCCAAAAAAAATATGAAAAAATGCTCAGTGTCTCTAATCATTAGGGAAATGCAAATCAAAACCACGATGAGGTATCATCTAAGTCCAGGAGAATAGCTTTCAGCAAAAAAAATCACCCAACAACAAAGCGCTGGCATGGGGTGCTTAGAGAAAGGAACCCTTATAAACTGCAGATGGGACTACAAACTAGCACAGCCTCAATGAACAGTCATATGGAGATACCTGAAAGAACTACAAGTAGACCTGTCATTTCGTCCAGGAATCCAGGAATCCCACTATTGGGTTTATACCCTAAGAAAAAGGTCATTTTTTCAGAAAGATACATGCACTCAAATGTTTATTTCAGCACAATTTATAATCACAAAGATGTGGAACCAACCCAAGTGCCCATCGATAAGTGAGTGGAGGTAGCACCCGTACCTGAGTGGGTAGGACGCCGGCCACATACATCAGGGGCTGATGGGTTCGAACCCGGCCCAGGCCAGCTAAAATAACAATGACAACTGCAACAAAAAAAAAAAATAGGTGGGGATTGTGGCAGACACATATAGTCCCAGCTACTTAGGAGGCTGAGGCAAGAGAATAGCTCAAGCCCAGGAGTTGGAGGTTGCTGTGAACTGTGATGCCGCGGCACTCTACCAAGGGTGCCATAGTAAGACTCCGTCAAAAAAAAAAAGAAGGGCTCGGCGCCTGTGGCTCAATCAGCTAAGGCGCCAGCCACATACACCTAAGGTGGCAGGTTCGAATCCCCAGCCTGGGCCCGCCAAACAACAATGATGGCTGCAACCAAAAAATGGCCGGGGCTGTGGCAGGCGTCTGTGGTCCCAGCTACTTGGGAGGCTGAGGCAGGAGACTCACTTGAGCCCAGGAGTTGGAGGTTGCTGTGAGCTGTGAGGCCATGGCACTCTACCCAGGGGGATAGCTTGAGGCTCCATCTCAAAAAAAAAAAAAAAGAAGAATCTCATGTAGGGGGACTTCAAATAATTTACTTTTAAGAAATCTCATGTCATTCAGATTAAGTTCAAAGAAGAGCAGATTCATTTGAGAGCAGCTGAAACTTTTTTTTAAAATTTCAGAATATTATGAGGGAAGAAATATTTTAGGTACATGAATTGCTTATGTACACTTTGCATCAAAGTTGTAAGTGTGCCCCTTACCTGGACAGTGTGCACTGTGCCCATTAGTTTTGAATTTCCTCCTCCCTTCCTTCCCCCTCCCACCTGCTTGCTTTCCATTGAGTTGAGTTTTACTTCCCAATGTGCACACTGGATTAGTTCCAATTTAATAGTGAATGCATGCGCTGTTTATTTTTCCATTCTTGTGACATTTCATTTGAAGAAAGGTCCAGGTTGTTGCAGAAGGTATTAATTCACCATTTTTTCCTGTGGCTGAGTAGTACTCCATGCTATACATATACCACACTTAATAATCCACTCATGTATTTTTTTGTTGTTGTTTTGAGACAGAGTCTCAAGCTGTCACTTCGGTAGAGTGCTGTGGCGTCACAGCTCACAGCAACCTCAAACTCTTGGACTTAAGCAATTCTCTTGCCTCAGCTTCCCACGTAGCTGGGACTACAGGCGCCCACCACAATGCCTGGCTATTTTTCTGTTGCACTTGTCACTGTTGCTTTAGCTGGCCCAGGCAGATTCAAACCCACCAGCCTCAGTGTATGTGGCTTGTGCCCTACCCACTGAGTGATGGGTGCTGACACATATTTCTACTTTTGAAATACATGGACTGGGGGCAGTGCCTGTGGCTTAATGAGTAGGGCACTGGCCCCATACACTGAGGGTGGTGGGTTCTAACCCAGCCCTGGCCAAACTGCAACAAAAAATAGCTGGGTGGGCAGTGCCTGTGGCTCAAAGGACTAAGGCACTGACCCCATAGGCCAGAGGTGGAGGGTTCAAACGCAGCCCCAGCCAAAAACTGAAAACAAAAACAAGCTGGACGTTGTGGCAGGCACCTGAAGTCCCAGCTACTCTGGAAGCTGAGGCAAGAGAATTGCCTAAATCCAAGAGGTGGAGGTTGCTGTGAGCTGTTGACGCCACGGCACTCTACCAAGGTGACAAAATGAGACTCTGTCTCTAAAAAAAAAGAAATATGTGGACTACAGTTATAATACTTTTTAATGTCCTTGTTTAGTTTTCTCTTTTTTTCTTACAAATTATTTAGCATACTTCCAAGTCTTTTATATTATGGTTACATATTTCTTTCAGTCTTAATCTCTGGCTATTTTGTTTCTTTGTGTATCCTCCAGGTAGAGGATGTGGTATGACTGTGTCATGTGGTGGTTATAAGTGGAGAATCTTCACAGCTTACAGCAACCTCAAACTCTTGGGCTTAAGCCATTCTCTTGTCTCAGCCTCCCAAGTAGCTGGGACTACAGGTGCCTGCCACA
>NW_003852423.1:9757071-9758277 GCF_000181295.1 Otolemur garnettii
TCATTGTTGTTTGGCAGGCCCGGGCTGGATTCGAACCCACCACCTTAGGTGTATGTGGCCGGCACCTTAGCCACTTGAGCCACAGGTGCCAAGCCTGTACCTTACCTTTAGCCGTCTTTTTTTAGTGTTTGAATGCATTGTTTATCCTTTTAGATTTTAAGCTTGTTGAAGGCAAGGGTTATGTCTCATTTGTGTCTTCCATGGTTTCTGGCACCATATATATAAGTACTTAATATTTGTTGAACTTGTGAATGAATTGTTCTAACTTGCCATACTGACATGTTTGACAAGGAGTGTACTGCCTTTAAGTTACAAACTTTCTGGGTTTCTAATGTTTTTAGTTTGTTAAGTTTATACATTTCCAGCCAAAACAGTAGTGCTGTATTTTCTCTCTAGTTACTGTTAGTTTGCTTATGAGCATTAATTAGAGTTCTCTGACAAAGTATAATTCCCATTCTATTTAACATCAAAATAAAATTTCAGTTAGGTGTCATTTTTCTGTCACTGAACCCCTCGTAGACCAGAAAGACAAAAGATTCCTGTTATGGCCAGTATATTAAACTTAAGGACCTGTAAAGTGGTATTGCACAGGAATACACCCATGCTTGATGAAAGTATCAGTCAGTCTTCAAGTTAAAAGGGATTAAATATTCTTGTAGCCCAACAAGACCTCTGTTTCTTAATCATTAGGAACTATGACTCCACAGCACTCTACCCAGAGCAATATAGTGAGAGAAAAAAAGTAGAAATATGGAAGATATTTTTAAAAATCCAAATTTCGGGGTTGGTGCCTGTGGCTCAAAGGAGTAGGATGCTGGCCCCATATACCGGAGGTGGTGGGTTCAAACTCGGACCCAGCCAAAAATTGCAAAAAAAAAAAATCCAAATTTCGGGCCAGGTGGAATGGCTCACACCTATAATCCTAGCACTCTGGGAGGCCGAGGCAAGTGGATTGCCTGAGCTCACAGGTTCAAGACCAACTTGAGCAAGAGCGAGACCCCCATCTCTAAAAATAGCCAGGTGTTGTGGCAGGCACCTATAGTCCCAGCTACTTGGGAGGCTGAGGCAAGAGAATCACTTGAGCCCAAGAGTTTGAGGTTAATGTGAACTATGACAGGCGCGGTGCCTGTGGCTCAAGTGGCTAAGGCGCCAGCCACGTACACCTAAGGTGGCAGGTTCAAATCCAGCCTGGGCCCGCCAAACAAC
>NW_003852423.1:9759797-9764444 GCF_000181295.1 Otolemur garnettii
AAAAAAAAAAGACAATCAAGACATACAAAAGCAGCGAGGAAAAAAGAGGCACATTATCTACTAAGAAACAAAGATAAAGATACAGGCAGATTTCTCATCAGAAACAATGCAAGTGAGAAGACAGCGGAGCAGTATCTTTAAAATCCCAAAAGAAAAAACAATTGTCAAGCTAGCAACCTATACCCAGTGAAAACATAAAAATAGAACTATCTATATATTAAAGAGTCACAAAGAACTTCTTGGAGTGTGGTAATGGGTATATTTACTATCTTGGATGTGACAATGGTTTCACCAGCTTATCACATTGTTCACTTTAAATATGTATAATTTACCGCATGCCACTACATTACAATGCAGCTGTTTTTAAAGTCAAAATCATGTTTATGGAAACAAAGAGAAGACAGCTCTGTTTCTATAAACTAAGAAAATAACTGAATTATGGAATTCTGAATATAAACTATGCATGATAACACCAGGGAATTATTGCTAATTGTCTTAGGTGGGATAATGGTACTTCGATTATGTAGAAGAACATAACCAACATAGCATTAGTGTCCTTTTTCTTTTTTTCTTTTGAAACAGAGTCTCACTATGTCACCCTCAGTACAGTGCTATGGCATCACAGCTCACAGCAACCTCAAACTGTTGGGCTTAAGCGATTCTCTTGCTTTAGCCCCCCAAGTAGCTGGGACTACAGGCCATCACAATGGCCGGCTATTTTTTTTGTTGCAGGTGTTTAGCTAGCCTAGGGCAATATCTTTAAAATACCAAAAGAAAAAACAATTTGAACCCACCACCCTCGGGGTATGTGGCTGGCTCTGAGTTTAGTCTCCTTTTTCTTAGTAGACTCATGCTGAAGCATTAGGACTGAAGTATCAAGTCAGCAATTTACTTTCAAACATGCAGGTGGGCTATGTATACACGTGGCAAGAAAAAAGTAAGCATGACCAATGTTAATAACTGTTGACTTTAAGCAAAGAGTGCATGAATGTCCACCGTACTGTATTATTCTTTCAATACTATTATAAAATTTGCATAATAAAACAGAGAAAAACTCAGCATTATTTATGTGGAAATAGTATTACAAACAGATAACAAAATAAAAATAACTAAGAAAAATACTTTAACACGACAGAAATAGGGCTACTTTACTTTATATGCAAATAACTTTAAAATCTAGAATAATATGAATCATGCAGTTTGTTGAAGCAAAAAAATTACAAAATAACTAACAGAAAATATGTAAATGACCCCAAAAAACTTCAAAACTGTACTCAATTTGTCATATTAGAGAAATACAAAACAAAGCAATATGATACCATTTTTGACCTATTAGACAAACAAGTTTTTTGTTTCTTTGACAAAATTTACTAATGGCATAAAAGGACCAATAAAAATAAGTACTCTCATATACTGCAGGATTATGTTAGGTCAACCTTTTGGATGATAATTTGGGGGAAAAAATCTATATTTGAATTTTAATTTAAATGTAAATTTAAAATGTGCATACTGTTTGACCCAGCATGAGTATAATTCCCATTTCTAGGAACTTATACATGAGGGGCCAGGAAACTGTCTTAAAGAGTCACACAGTAAATTATTTTCAGCTTTTTGAGCCAGAGGGCCTCTGTCACAAGTATTCCACTCATTTCTTCTAGTTTGAGAGTAGTCACAGACATTACGTAAGTGAATAGGTAAGGGCTGTGTTTCAACAGGTGCCCATCAGGGCCCAGTTTGCTGATTCCTACCATACATTACTGAACACCACAAAGAAATAATTTATTATAATACTTTGAAACAGCAGAAAAACTGCAAATAGCAATATATTAATAGAGCACTTAATTCAAAACTAAGTATATATTAGGGCATTTGATAATTCATAGTAAAGTAACACAATGAAATACAGGGTGGGCATAAAGTATTTAATAAGTGTTATGAATGAATAACGAAAAGTTTCATCAAATGGTCATATGGGGATAAAAACTAGCTCTGAAACAATTACAGAGAAACGATGGTGACAGAGAGGATCCAGCAATGGTAAACCATTTGTAGCAACCATTACTTTGAAGAGTGACTCTCCAATATCTTCCCTCCCAGATCCAGGGTCAGGTTCCAAAATGCCTAAACCAGTACATGGTAATACCATCTCCTTGCCAAACAACTGGTTCAGGAGCTGCCACCCCTAAGTCAAATATCTGAAAGTGCTGTGGAAAACCTGAAAATGTAACAGGAAATTCTGAAAACTGAACAGGAAATTAATGAAGGCATTGTTATCTAATCAGCAAACTTCTGTGACTGGCAGGCAAGGGAAGGCACAGACACATGACACAATGTACTCAGAGCAGAAAAATGGTATTAGAATACTATGAAAGGCATCAGTGAAATACCTAATTATAAATAAGTTTGAGACTGGATACAGACAGACGCAGAAAAAGACTTAATGGAATGAGGGAGTAAGAGGGGAAGAAAGAGAGTGCTAAAGGACCAGGCATAATGATGAAGATAAACATGTTGGTTAGTAGAATAAGAGTCACAGAGAGGATTATTATCAACCAGAAGACTAGCTCTGCTTGTGAAATCTTGGGAGGAGAACAATACTCAGTAATGAGATCCTAGAAGAGCTAGAGTAGAGTGCTAATATCTGTTGATGAAGCTGACAAGAGTGCTAACATTTGTTGATGATGGTCAAGAAAACACGATCCATGCTGGATGGGCCAAGATGAATATCAATGGTGATAAGGGTTTTTGTTCTTGTTGTTGCTGTTATCAGTGTTATTGAAGACAGTCTCACTCTGTTGCCCTGGGCAGAGAGCCATTGCATCACAACTCACAGCAACCTCAAACTCTTGGGCTCAAGCGATCCTCTTGCCTCAGCCTCCCAAGTAGCTGGCACTACAGGCCAGCTGCAACAACACCTGGCTAGTTTTTCTACTTTCAGTACATACGAGGTATCGCTGTTGCTCAGGCTGGTCTCGAACTTCCAACCTCAGGCGATCCACCTGCCTCAGCCTCCCAGAGTGCTAGGATTACAGGCATGAGCCACCATGCCTGGCCATAGATAAAGTTACTGGTGATACGCTCAGTTCTCTTCACATCATCTTTGCTTATAGCAAAGTTAGAAAAAGGGTGGTGTAATTAGACAATATCATGTCAAAAGAGGTTATTACTATACTGATGTTGTTTAAAATCTCTAGTTGAAAAAACTTAGGCTCCTATCCAGATGAAGTCAATTCTCATATACAAAGGGTGTCAAAATAATGTATACACATTTCAAGCAAGAAAAAATGATACTAAAATTGTAATACCCAATACATACCAATAATAGAAGATGAATACAAGTCACATTTGACTTCTGCAATCACAATAGGTGTTCAAAGCATCAGCATCATTCTAGACACTTCTAATCACAGTGAAATACCGCTTGAGTGCCATTGACCAAAGCATCCACTAGTACTGCTGCACGTGAATTTCAATTTCTTCCACAAGTACCACCGGTATAGCCGGTTTTCTACGGTACACCACATCCTTTAACATCCCCCATAGGAAGAAATCAAGTCAGGACAATGTGGGGGGAAACTCAATAGCACCTCTTCATCCTATCTATTGTTCTGGCAAAGTCTCAGTGAGATAATAAGCTCTCATGTCTTGGTGCATGTAATAATCTTGGGATAAAAACTTTCCATTTAGCTGTTTTAAGAAGTCATGGGCTTGTTCTGCTAATTCCTGTCTCAAGTGCACATTGTTTGGTAGACTCTGTGAAAAGCACGTAAACTGTTCCAACACCACAGCAGAAGCTGCAGGACCTGTTGCTGTGGGAGGTCTCCAAGATCTTCCCTGGTGACACAACACACAGCACCACGTGTCTCAAACTCATCACAAACGCATGCAGTTGTTAAAGGGTCTGGTGCACACTCATGTCACAGGAGGTTCTATTGCATACTCATGCCTCCATTGTCATCCTACTCCCACAAAGTTCTCTAATTTCAAATATCACTTCAAAATGATCTTGTGTTCCTTGAACTGTCCTGCCTGTCACATGGTATCACCAGCATTCATCTGATTTACGCTGTCTTTTTAGTGAACGTCATACCACACATTGCTACTGTCATTCAATTCAACTTTGAAAAGTAATACATAGATAACATCCCTTAAAATGGCTATACATTTTTGGCACCTCTGGTATATGCCCTTGAATTAGCAAGTTGCTTAACTTCTCTAGACATTGTTTTATTAACTGAAGTACCTACTTCAGAAGGTTTATCATAAAGATTACTTGAGATAATGCATGTAAAGTGTTAACCAGTGCCTGGCACACAACAGTCAACAAATATTAGCTACTTTTCCTAACGATGGTCAAGAAGTAGTACTACAGGGCAAAGTCCTATGCCAACTGCCCCTTTCGGCCTAGCGGGTTAGAACAAAGAGGCAGAGATAGAAGGCGCGGGTGCCTATAAAGGATACCCTGTATCTAGGAAAAAAGACAGCTTTTAGTCAAGGTGAAGCATAAGTATAACAGGGTCGCTACTGCCGTAAAAACTTTCGAATAGGCTCAGCGCCTGTGGCTCAAGTGGCTAAGGCGCCAGCCATGTACACCCAAGGTGGCGGGTTCGAATCCAGCCCGGGCCCACCAAACAACAATGACGGCTG
>NW_003852423.1:9765196-9777245 GCF_000181295.1 Otolemur garnettii
CCCAGGAGTTGGAGGTTACTGTGAGCTGTGATGCCACAGCACTCTACCCAGGGTGACAGCTTGAGGCTCTGTCTCAAAAAAAAAAAAAAAAAAAATCTGGGAGAAAATCAGTTAACATAATACAAAGGGGGCAGCACCTGTGGCTCAGTGAGTAGGGAGCTGGCCCCATATACCAAAGGTGGCAGGTTCAAACCCAGCCCCGGCCAAACTGCAACAAAAAATAGCCAGCATGGTAGCAGGTGCCTATAGTCCAGGCAAGAGAATTGCCTAAATCCAAGAGCTGGAGGTTGCTGTGAGCTATGATGCCACAGCACTCTACCGAGGGTGACAGAATGAGACTCTGTCTCTAAAAAATATAATAATAATAATACAAAGGTATTTTGGCTGACCAGTAGAGAAACTAGAAAAATTGGCAAAGTTCATTTCCTAAATTTATCAATGTGAATTTACAGATCTCTTTCTCCAATATAACATGGGTAAAATTATCCAAATCATGGTAACCTAAAGTGCTACCAAAAATCAGGCTACTTTCAATTTCTAAACGCAAAAATTAGAAATAGTTTATTTTTTAAAGGCTTTTTTCTTTCTAATCCAAGCATTGTAGAAAAGTGGAAAGTGTGAAAAAAATCTAAAGTCACAAGGAAAAACATTAATTTCACTACTCAAATATAATAACATTTTGGCTCGGCACCTGCAGCTCAGTAGCTAGGGAACCAGCCACATACGCCAGGGCTGGTGGGTTTGAACCCGGCCAGGCCTGCTAAACAACGACAACAACAATAAAAATAGCCAGGCTTTGTGGTGAGTGCTTGCAGTCCCAGCTACTTGGGAGGCTGAGGCAAGAGAATCACTCAAGCCCAAGAGTTTGAGGTTGCTGTGAGCTATGACACCACAGTATTCTACCAAGGGCGACATAGTAAGACTCAGCCTCAAAAAGAAAAAAACTTGGGCGGCGCCTAAGGCTCAGTGAGTAGGCCGCCAGCCCCATATACTAAGGGTGGCAGGTTCAAACCCTGCCCGGGAGGAACTGCAACCCAAAAATAGCAGGGCGTTGTGGCGGGGTACCTATAGCCCCAGCTACTCGGGAGGCTGAGGCAAAAGAATCACTTAAGCCCAGGAGTTGAAGGTTGCTGTGTGCTGTGTGATGCCACAGCACTCTACCAAGGGCAACAAAGTGAGACTCTGTCTCTACAAAAAAAAAAAAAAAAAAAAAAAAAACAGAAAAAAACTTCATCATAGGATTATTTAAAATTTACCATAAATCTATATTCTTACATCTTTGGGCCAAAGAACCCAAAGTACAACATGATATGCCAAAGTAATCTAATCAGCATTGTGAGGTAGGCCCTCCTTTACAGAGGCAATAGTCTCAGACCTCAGGCTCTTAATTTTGAAAACTTTCCTAACTCTAAAAAGGGTTCATGAAAATATCATTAGAACACTTTGTAAAACCATGAAACAGCCAATATGTTTTCCTCAGGTAATCAAAACTAAAAGAATTGTGCGTTCATATGAACACTGGTGCTACCTTTTAGAACTATGGAAAAGTAACTAATCGATTTTTTTAAGTATCTCCAAAGTGGGTGGTATTTTTTGGTAGCTCAACGTATGTAGCTCAAAGAGTAGTCACACTCAAATTTGGCAGATTCTGTTTGTACCTTGTGTGATTCTACATCATCTGTTCTCTTCCATCACAGGGAACCTGCCCTTCTCAAATTATAATTCATAGGTTTTGCAGAGAGGGAGAACAGGGAGTTTACAGAATATTCAATTCCCACCTTGCTATTTTCTAAAGAAAAGACCAGAAAAAACTAGTATCAAGGTTTTTGTTAATCCTGAGTATGACCTTGCTAAATGCCATACTGTTAAAACTCCGATACAGAAAGATAATCAGCGTGTCTCAACAAATCAACCAATTCTTCAATTACAAAGGAATCTTAGGTATGGTAGAAAGTGCATAATTGAAAAATCAAGGACTACTTTCTAGATCCTACTGGGATATCCTAATTCACCTACCCAAAAGGTTCCAAGTTCCCTGTGAAAAATAACTGTATTAGATCTCTGTGGATTTACTTCTAGCTCTAAACACTGCCTCTTCCACAGTTAGCTTCCATAACTTACAATGGTATAAAAAGAGGAAAGCAGGATAGATTCTGGTTTTGAGGATGCTGAAAATATTTCGGTTAATAATTTGACAGAAAGGCCATTTTCAGGTAGCACATTTACAGAAAAGGGGGTAAGCCTGCCTTGCTGGTCAAGGGTGACTCAAACTTTGCTGGAAAGACTTTACTCTTGGCTTGTAAAGACTCCTCTAGCATAAGACCCATCCCATCTGATTAAGGTGCTTTAAACCAGGCCCGCTGCCCAAGGATGAACCCAACCAGGATGCACCCTGCGGACACTGGAAGGCCTGGGATTTCTTGGCTGAGAGCGGGATTGCCCGAGGCTGTGCCCTCCAACTATCTTTAGGAGTCCTCACTCCAAAAAGCATGGCCGGGACCCAAATACTCCCTTCACCCTAACTCTTCCTCACCCCTTCCGAGATCCCAAAAAAGACGCAAAACCTGCCGGCGGAGTGGAGTAGAGAAAAGGCAATGGAAAGAAGTAGCCGCGTTGACTAGCAGCCAAAAAAGAGACCAGGCCATTGGGACCAGCCGAAATTGTGGTTTTAAGCCCCAACCCAACCGCACTGCCTCCCATGAAAAGACCTCTTCGGCCAGCCGGGCGCGAGAAGCGGGTGGCCGAAGTAAAGGACAAGGGGGAGGAGGCGCGAGGTCCTTACCCGCTGCGAGGTTGGTGGCTGGCGGCTGCAGCCGGCGGCTCCAGTACCGGCGGCTAAAGGCGGCCCCTCGGAACCACAAGGAGGCTGCCATGCTGCCTCCGCTCTGCCTCTGCCCCGCCTCCCGGCGACGACCTCCGCCGCCTCCTGGCTGGCCCACAGACTGCGAGTATGCGCAGCGGAGCCAGCGTGCACGGCCGCAGCGTGGGACCGCGCGCGCACGCGCTCTCGCCGCTTGGGGGCGGGCACCCATGAGGGGAGGAGCGAAGCGCTAAGGGGCGAGGCCCGGCCGGACTTGTCCTGTCAATCCCCTTAATCTGTTTACTGACGGGAAAGAGGACCAATCAGAATTCCAAGATCCTCAGCCTTCGTCTGGCGCCCTGGCCCTGCCCGCAAGCTGTCTTGTACTGTACAGCCGGCGGGCTGGAGTCTCCTTGTTTACCAAACCGCAGAGGGCGTGTGGGGGGCGGTGGCTGTCGCTGGCTACCTCCTCCTTGGCGCAATCCACCCCGCAGAACCGCCCCTTCTGAGGGCTGTAATACGTGTTTGCTCTCTGCAGTGAAGGACGCTACTGACTCGCAGCTTGAAAAACAGTTACAGAAATTTACAATGTGTGTAATAACTTAAAATGATTTGATTTTAACTCACAGTTTCTTAACACATTTGAAAATTAGTAGGAAAGCGAGTTGATAACATTATCTTTAAAAGGTAGAATTACTAGGAACTTGCATTTTCTAATTCCAGGATATTATTTCTCTAATGTTTGAAAATTAGCCTGAGTCTATTTTGTAGCAAAAACTAAAGGTAAATTAAAATTTGAAGACCAGTACATATGTTTGTATGTGTTAGAGAACCACACATCTTATTTATTCATTCCTCTGTGGGTGCTTGGTGTATTTATTTAAACTTTCGAAGCCCTTTAGGATAATTGTAGGGCTTCCCACCTCCACTCGACCAAAACAAACGTTAAGAGCCGTCAGCACAACAAAGCAGGATTTCCAACCTTAGGAGAAAGGAAATACAGGAGGAAAGAGAGAGAAGAGTAGCTACGGGAAATAGGAACCCCAGGGTTCCTATCCACCACCCATCCCCCAAATTCATTTTGTTTATTCATTTGCCTAGAGTTGGCAAATGAGTTGACTCATTTGCCCAACCTTTTGATCTAACTAGCCGAATCAACAGATTTGACTTTGACCTTTTCTTTTTTTTTTTTTTCCTCTGCCTCAGTAACCCATAGAGTTGGAAGTGGATAAAGGGAAAGCACCGAAATTGGATAACTTTTAAGTGGGCTATGTCAGTGGTTTGGGGCAAACTAGCAGTGTTTCCAAGAACCAGTATAAAGTGCAAGGCCTCCATTTGTAATTGGCAGAAAAATAATTATCTTGTCCTTCCACTCTACCCTCCACCCAACAGCAAACACCCCACCACCACCACAAAAAAAAAAAAAAGAAAGGGAGGGAGGAAGGTCAGAAAAACCCACTCCAGCTATTGGACAGTCTCCTAGATTTGTGTCCCTCTACCTAATAGGACTGTTAATTGGCTCTGGAGCATTTCCTACCTGTCCTCTCTTCTTGGTTTCATTAGGTTTTAGCTGGAATGGACCTCCTGCAACCAATAAATGTGGTCTTACAGCTTTTTATAATTAACTGCTGAAGTGCAGTCTGCCTTTTAACTATGTCAACCTACATAGCAGAGCTATCATATTAACAACACAGGACAACCCATCAATTGATCTCCCCAGCTCTTAGAGAGTTCAAGAGAGCTCAAGAGAGTCCTCTTGAGATTTTATATACGGTCAGATTGCTTTTGTCATTTTTATTGTAAGCTACTGTTTTGTTTCTCTATGTTGTTTGTGGAGCTCTTTCTTTGAAATTTCTTTACAAAAGGTGCCTCCTAGCCATACAATGACTCATGCTTATAATCCTAGCATTCTGGGAAGCTGAGGCAGGTGGATTACTTGAGCTCAGGAGTAACAGACCAGCCTGAGCAAGAGTGAGACCCTGTCATTACTGAAAATAGAAAAAATTAGCCAGGCATTGTGGTGAGCACCTGTAGTCCCAGCTACTCAGGAGACTGAGGCAAGACGATCCCTTGAGCCCACACTGTGGTACTCTACCCAGGGAAACAGAGGGAGACTCTGTCTCAAAAACAAACAAGAAGGCTTGGCACCTGTGGCTCAAGTGGCTAAGGCACCAGCCACCTACACCCAAGGTGGAGGGTTCAAATCCAGCCCAGGCCCGCCAAACAACAATGAAGGCTGCAACCAAAAAATAGCCGGGCGCTGTGGAGGCCGCCTGTAGTCCCAGCTACTCAGGAGGCTGAGGCAGGAGACTCACTTGAGCCCAGGAGTTGGAAGTTGCTGTGAGCTGTGATGCCAGGGCACTCCACCCAGGGGGACAGCTTGAAACTCCTGTCTCAAAAAAAAAATGCTGCCTCCTGTGAACAGCATTCTCCTAGGACTAGAAGGGAAATAAAAGGAAAGGGTCTCAAAAAGAGAAGGCAGAGCAAAAGCCAGGCATGAGATTTTTTTGTTTGTATGTTTTAATGATAATGCTATGTTTGAAAAGGAAGTGGTATGGAAAGTCTGATTTCTTTTGCTCAACCATGACCTGGACATAAGTCATAATTTCTTCCTATCTCCATATTATGTGGACTATTGTCTCTTCCTAGAAGCACCATACTGATTCACAAATTAAGAGATTTTCATAGACAGTTTCTCATAAGCATGATTTTTCTTTTAGTAATTCTTACTGTTTGAAAGTACTTATAAATATATTACTGTATTGGCAAAGGCAGTGACTGCCTGTGACTAGCTTCTTTTCTTTAATTTCCTTCCTGATAGTTTTGCCTAATAGGCACTACAACTGCTGCCTACATCTCTGCCACACACATTTGTTTGAAATTGTCAATGCTTTATAGTGGCTCATGACGTCTGCTTCCAGGAAGATGCAGTAGACATATTTTTTATTCTTCCCACTAAGTCCAACTGAAAACTCTGGACATTATACATAAAACAAACATAAAAAGACACTGACCAGTGGAGCAAAGAAGTCATACCAGCTAGGATTGCAGGACCCAACGAGCAACACAGTAGTAAGTGCCCTGAGTTTTCTTTTGCCTTATTATATCCCAAACTGAGGAACCAAAACCCAGAAACCAAAAAATGTCAAGAGGCATAGACAAAAAATGCCATAATAAAAGTCTGCTCTCTCTTGGCAGTGCTTGTGGCTCAGTGAGTAGGGTGCTGGCCCCACATACCGAGGGTGATGGGTTCAAACCCGGCCCCAGCCAAACTGCAACAAAAAATAGCTGGGCTTTGTGGCAGACACCTGTAGTCCCAGTTACTCAGGAGGCTGAGGCAAGAGAACCGCCTCCAGGCGTCCTCAAACTACAGCCTATGGTCCACATGCAGTCTACCTAGGACATTTAGCCGGCCTGCCAGGTGTTTTTGCTGCCACTGCCTGTCCTGCTTAGCAGCCAACTTGTCCCGGGGCCCGCAGTACAGCCCTCCAATGGTCTGAAGAACAGTGACTGGCTCCCCGTTTAAAAAGTTTGAGGACCCCTAAGCCCAAGAGCCACAGCACTCTACCAAGGGTGACAAACTGAGACTCTGTCTCTAAATAAATAAATAAATAATAAAAGGCTGCATCCTTCTGGCTGAAGGATGAAAAAGGAAAAGTCTAGCAAGACAGAAAACATTTAGAAGATAAACTACTCTACTGTGGATAAACAATACACACACACACACAAACTGTAGCCCTATCACCACAAAGCAAAGGCCAAGTGGGAAGCCTAGAATTCCGCACACAATCAAAAATCACTCATCACACCAAAAACCCCAGAAGACCTCAAACCGAAAGAAAAAAGACAATGGATCGATGCCAACACTCATATGACAAGTTAAAATTATCTGACTAACATGTGAAAACAGCCAGCAGACAAATATCTCAATTAAAATATGCTTGAAATAAATGAAAAAATAATCTCAGCACATAAACAGAAAGTCTCGGCAAAAACAAACAGGAAATATAAAGAAGAAATAAATGGGTATTTTAGCACTAAAAACTGCAAGAAATGAAACTTTAGAACTCTGAGTGCAACAGAACAGAAAAAAGAATCAGTGAACTGGAAGACAGGACAATAGCAATTACCCATTCTGAACTACAGAGAGAAAATAGACTGGATGGAGGAAACCACAAAGCTGGGGGCTTGTGTTGTGACTCTAACAAAAGATCTACCATTCCTGTTATCAGAACCTGGGAAGAAGGAGAAAAAGATATTCTCAATAAGGCCCATACTACCTAATCATTTTAATACCTGTTCCCAAGAGACTACTCTTATTTACTCACTTCCCACATAATATGATACTATCTCCCTTGCCTAGATTACTCTAAGTTCCATAGGTGCTCTCTCTTTTTCTTCCTTCCTCCTCCTTTCTTCCCTGTTTTCTTTTCCACAGTTTCTAATATCCCTTCTCAACTCCCCACTTTTTAGAACTCAACTCAAATGACCTTCCCCCAAAAGTATTTTTCTGGGTAATATGTAAGCAGTCAGGAAAATAATTGTTCAGTCTGATTAGAAAACTACATCTAAGTCTCTTTAAAAAACTGTATCAGTTAGCATCAGGTTTGGCTGAATGAAACAAAGTCCAATTAATAGTAATTTATTTTTTCCTTATAGAAAAGAAGTCTAGGCTCAGCACCTGTGGCTCAAGCGGCTAAGGCGCCAGTCACATACACCTAAGGTGGCAGGTTCGAATCCAGCCCAGGCCCGCCAAACAACAATGACGGCTGCAACCAAAAAATAGCTGGGCATTGTGGCAGATGCCTGTGGTCCCAGCTACTTGGGAGGCGGAGGCAGGAGACTCGTTTGAGCCCAGGAGTTGGAGGTTGCTGTGAGCTGTGATGTCACAGCTCTCTACCCAGGGTGACAGCTTGAGGCTCTGTCTCAAAATAAAAAAGTCATCTGGATGTAGGCAGACCTGGTCCAGTATGGCAGCACTGAGTTATTAAAAATCCAGGCTTCTGTTTTTGTTTTCGTGTTTTTCTAGCTTCGTAATTACTTCACGATCACATATGGCTGCTAGGGGTCTTGTCTGAGGCCCAGGAGAGAAGAAAGAAGAGGGGGCAAAGGAAAGGAAAGGGTTGTGCTGCCAGACTGTTTTCATTTTCAGAAGCCTTTCTGTAAGTCACACATTAAAACTGCCATTTTTACTATCTAGAACTTAGTCATTTACCTCTATTTAGCTGTAAAAAAAGACTAGAAATATAGATGGACGGCAGGGGGTGGGGGGAGAAGCAGAATGGATTTGGATAAGCATGACAAGTCTTTGCTCTAGATGGTTTTGAAAAATATTTGGAAGCATAAAAAATGGATAATTAAATTTTGTCTCAAGTGGAGAGCATATCTATGTACATATTATAACATTTACTTAAATGGATTAGACTTGGAGATACTAGTATGAACTCGTGCTTACCTTAATGTAGATACAGATGGTTACATGTATGAATATTTATCAATATGTATGTATTCACAGGTTAATATCCACACATTTATCTCCTTGCTCTATCCTATGAGGGAGCCTAGGAGCAATGATGATCCAGTAGCAACAAGCACACCCAGTATTATGTTTCCCAGTTCCATATGTCTACCTTGGACTATGGTGGTCAACAATTATCTAGCCTTGTAAATACAGATTGCAAAAGCTTATTAAATAAGTCTGTTGATTCTGCCAATAATTATGATTATACAAACTAATTTATACCCATAGTTAATTACTATGTAGTCCTCAATGTGCATATTCAATATAAACATTTAATCAAGTTAATTATATTCCTTTGTTTACATTTTATAAAACACATCTAAACAAGTTAATACTCATAAACATGATAGAGCAACATACTACCTAGTTTCTAACATGGCATGATAGTAACAGGACTGAGTTGTACCCCTTTCAATAATGTCTATAGTGTAAAAGTGTTATAAATTTACCAAAAAAGTCCATAAACTTTCATCTTGATAATTTTGTTCCCCAGTGCTGGACCTGAATTCCCATAACCTCTGAGAAAGGAAAAACTCAAAATCATGTTTACTTTTTCGGCCAGCTACTTAACATAGTAGGAAGAATTAACAACATTAGAAAGAAATGTATACAGGGGCGGTGCCTGTGGCTCAGTGGGCAGGGTGCCGGCCCCATATACCAAGGATAGTGGGTTCAAACCCAGCCCCAGCCAAACTGCAACAAAAATAGCCAGGCATTGTGGCGGGTGCCTATAGTCCCAGCTACTCGGGAGGCTGAGGCAAGAGAATCACCTAAGCCCAAGAGCTGGAGATTGCTGTGAGCTGTGATGCCACAGCACTCTACCAAGAATGATAAAGTAAGACTCTGTCTCTAAAAAATAAAGAAAAGAAAAGAAAGAAATATATACAAATGATAACTATTTTACTTCTACTAAAGACAGCATAGTAAGTCAAGTCTTCATGTCACGCGTTGTCCTGGTCTGTTTTGTGCTGCTGTAACATAATACCACAAACTGGGAAATTTAAAAAAAAACAGAAAGTTAGGGCAGCGCCTGTGGCTCAAGGAGTAGAGCACCGGCCCCAAATACTGGGGGTGGTGGGTTTGAGCCCAGCCCCGGCCAAAACTGCAAAAAAAAAACAATGAACAATAAAACAGAAAATTATTTCTCACTCTTCTGGGGTCTGGGAAGTCCAACATTAAGACACAAGCATCTTGGGTGGGCCTCCTTGCTGTGGCGTCACGTGGCAGAAGAGTGAAAGATGGTGATCTTACTCCCACAAGCCCTTTTTATAATGGTATTAATCCATTCACAAGGGCAGAGCCCTCATAACCTGAATATTTCCCAAAGGGACCCACCTCCCCAACACTGTCACATTAAGGATTAAATTTCCAACACATTAATTGGGGGGAACACATTCAGGTCATGGTACAAGTGATTTTTAAAATTTAATTTGCTTGAAGAAATAAAAGAAATGGCCTCCTTCATGTTTACATGGATGGAGCTGGAAAGTGTTCTTCTTAGCAAAGTATCACAAGAATGGAAGAAAAAGTATCCAATATACACAGCTCTATTATGAAACTAATTTATAGCTTTCATATGAAAGCTATAACCTAATTATAGCCTAAGAATATGGAGAGGGGGAGGGGAAGGGGAAAGGAAGTGGGTAGATGGGTGGAGGGAGGGTGATTGGAGGGATCACCTTTATGGTTTATCTTTCAAGGGTACAAGTGAATCTTTCTAAAAGTAGAATAT
Organism: Otolemur garnettii; assembly: GCF_000181295.1. Taxonomy (NCBI): domain Eukaryota; kingdom Metazoa; phylum Chordata; class Mammalia; order Primates; family Galagidae; genus Otolemur; species Otolemur garnettii. Next base: position 9,775,250 of record NW_003852423.1, read on the forward strand.
AAACGTCATAACACAATAACTAAGAAAATGACATAAAGGCTATGTTAACTAGTTTCATGAAAATACTTCTAATTGTATATAAAAACACCACACTGTACCCCATAATTGCATTAATGTGCACAGCTATCATTTAATAAAGAAAAAAAATAAATAAAAGAAATGCATTGCTCCTAATTACTGACAAGTTTATCACATGCTTAGCTTTGAGAAAAACTTGCTCTCTGTGTCTCTACCCTGCCCGTGTGGTACTAGTTTCATCCTTAAGCATCGTGGTTTGTCTAGCTGCTTTCTTGGCAATTACCTATGGCTGCTTATATTCTCGTATCAAACCACTGTGGGCTGAATAAGACCTTCCTTGTGGAAGAGAGAGGATACTTTCTTCCTCACAGAAACTCCAGTCCTGACCAGATTCTAGCTTTTCTCTTAAACAGTTACTCTAGCCAAAACAATGAAATAGGCTCAGCACCTGTAGCTCAGCGGCTAGGGCACTAGCCACATACACCAGAGCTGATGGTTCGAATCCAGCCTGGGCCTGCCAAACAACAATGACAACTACAACCAAAAAATAGCCAGGCATTGTGGCGGGCACCTGTAATCCCAGCTACTTAGGTGGCTGAGGCAAGAGAATTGCTTAAGCCCAAGAGTTGGAGGTTGCTGTGAGTTGTGACACCACTGCAGTCTACCCAGGATGACAGCTTGAGACTCTGTCTCAAAAAAAAAAAAAGTGAAACCAAAACATTGAAATTAGAGCCCACTGGAGCTAAGCTGAGGGCATTCTCACTCAAATCAAGTGGCTTGAGCATGGGAGGTGAGGGAAAGATACTCACTGTTTTGGTCAACCAAAAGAGGGTGAAGGGCTACAGGATAACTGAGCAAGTTTATCCATAGACATGTCTTTAAACAGGTTTTTTAACTGGAAGATCCAGGTAAAATCTCTTCCCCCAGATGTGCTATCATGCTTTGAAAAGTTGGAATCGGAATGCTGTTGGCCAAGTCATGCAATCTCTACTGTTGATGTCATATATTTACATAACCTACTGGCCCCTTTGTGATTAAGGAAGCAGTGCGTCAACTTTGTTCAATATCTCATACATTATTGTAACAGAGATAGCTGAAGTATGTGGTTTTGTTGTTGTTTATTTGGTTTGAAGGTATAATTACCGGAGGCTCATGACGTCATTTTGGTAGTCTTGGATCACTCTGATACTTCCTACTCAGATCATTTCTGCATCTGGCCCAACTCATCTGTACAGATCATAAAGCAGAAAATTGTAATCCTGAATGCACATTAGAATTTTTCAAAATACAAAAGTCCCTTCCCCATCCAAAAGTAATCTGTGAGGTGAGTCACAGGCTATTGTGACTTATGTTTAGTTTCTCAAGTGATTCTGCTGTACAGTGAGTACTGAGCGCCCTGCCCTACGAGGTAAAGTATATAAGACAAAAAGGATACCCAGCAGTGAGTCATGCTGGCAATGACAGTGTGCATAGAAAGAGACAGGTATGAGAAATGTCTGGGAGGCAAAATTGACATTACCAGTTACCTCCATGAGAAAAAGGGATGTGAAGGTGAAGGAGTAATCTAAGTGGATTCCCAGGCTTTTGGTCTGGGGGCAATGGATAGATACAATCCGTTCCTCAAGACAGGGAACTGGATGTTGTTGTGTTGGAAGTGGACATGTGCAGGGGCAGTCAGCCATACGGAGAGTCTGAGTTACAGACATAGACTATTTGGGAAAGCTGGGCTAATAGAGGACAAATGAATGGACATGGGATCACTCCAACATTTCTAAGATGAGAAGAGAACAAAGTTACTGATAAAACCCCAGAGAATACAACTAAGGAGGTGGGGGTGAAGGAATTAGTTTATGAATGCTGAGAAGGAAGGATAAGAGAGGAGGAAAACAAGGACACAATGGGGGCGCCTGTGGCTCAAGCGGCTAAGGCGCCAGCCACATACACCCAAGGTGGCGGGTTCGAATCCCCAGCCCGGGCC
>NW_003852423.1:9777617-9789908 GCF_000181295.1 Otolemur garnettii
CTGTGGCATCACACTCACAGCAATTTCCAACTTCTGGGCTCAAGCAAGTCTCCTGCCTCAGCCTCCCAAGTAGCTGGGACCACGGGCGCCCACCACAACACCTGGCTATTTTTTGGTTGCAGCCATCACTGATGTTTTGGCGGACCTGGGCTGGATTTGAACCCACTACCTTACGTGTATGTGGCTGGCGCCTTAGCCACTTGAGCCACAGGTGCCAAGCCAGCTTACATAGACTTTTAAAACTAAGAGTTAGTGTTGACTTTAATAAGGAAGAGCAGGGTCAGTAAAATAGTGGGGCCAGATCACAACAGGTGAAGGGGAGGATGAGAAATGGAGACATTGACATACTGAATCTTTGTTTTTTCAAGAAACTTTCCTTGTGGAAGAAAGGAGAAATTAGAAGAAGGCAAACTCGGGCTGCGTCTGTGGCTCAAAGGAGTAGGATGCCGGCCCCATATACCAGAGGTGGGAGGTTCAAACTTGGCCCTGGCCAAAAACTGCAAAAAGAAAAAAAGAAGAAAGCAAGTTCAAGGGAAGTTTTTATTTGTTGTTCATTTTTGTTTTAAAGAGGAAAGAGATTTGAGTATGTCGAAATGCTAAGGGGGAAAAGTCAGTAGAGAGACTAAGGTTGAACAAGGAAAGCGATGGAAGATAGTTTGGGGGTTATTATTTTACAATTCCCAGAAATTTTTCTCTTTAATTTGCTTTAGCTTTAAAAAAAAATTGTCTCCATTGAGATGTTTATACATATGGCAAAGAAGTTGGCTGAATTGTGTCCATAGCCTAGTGTTTTGTGGAAAGTAAAACTTGAAGTAATGAAATTTGATATTTAGCTGAGGAGATTTCTAAGCATAGTTGGAGGGACTTGGTTCCTCCTGTCTGTTTATAGTGAAATGCAAGAGGAGAGAAATGATGGAAGATGGAATGCTTCAGCAAAAAGGAACCAGAAGTTCAAGTAATGTGGAGCAAGCTCCAAAAGAATAAATGCATTTATATAGGGCTTGAAACCAGAAGAACAAAAACTATTTGTTTTAATAAATACATGGGTGTGTGATGGAACTATATATATATATATTTTTTATGTAGCAGAATGATTAACACAGAATTTAGTTATAGGTTACCTCCAGGAGGAAGGGAAGGCACCTTCCCTTATTATTATTCTTTACATAACCATGAGATCAGAAAACATTTACCAGGAATCATTCGCAAGTCTGGACCAATTATTTCAGAGAAATCTTGCTCACAGGACATGACGCTGAGCAGAACATTTCCATTCTCCCTTGCAGCTCCCTTGTGATATGTGGCTAAATTTGGGTCAACAGAATAGAAGCAGAAGTGATACAGGTATCTTATATATCTTTCCTGAAAGGCAGAATCCTTTACCCTGGATATTTTCTTTCCCATCCCCACAGACCAAAATAGAAACTTGGAGAGAGCCAGTTTCAACCATGTGGATGAAGACAATAGCCAGGGACATGATAAAGCAAAGAGATAGAAAAAAACCTGGATTCTGGATGAAACTCAGGCCTCTGCTTTCATGGAGCAAACCCCTAAGTCTGCTGCCCTGGCCTCTTACCCTAGAGGTAATGAAAGGAAAAAAAAAAAAACCTTCTTTTTTTTTGAGACAGACTCTCAAGCTTCGTCCGGGGTAGAGTGCCACAGCATCATAGCTCACAGCGATCTCCAACTCTTGGGCTCAAGTGATCCACATGCCTCAGTTTTTCTATTTTTAGTTGAGATGGAGGTCTCGCTTTTTGCTCAGGCTGGTCTTGAACTCATGAGCTCAGGCAATACACTCTTCTCGGCCTCCCAGAGTGCTAGGATTATAGGTTTGAGCCACTGACCTGGCCAGAAAGAAACTTCTTCTTTTTTTTTTTTAATAACAATAACAATGTTTAAGATAAGGACTAGAAACAAAAATCTTGTAAAGAGCAAACAAATACATTCGGAAATCAGACAATTGCTGCAACGAAATATTGAGCAATAATAATAATGCAAAAAATGTAACATTCACATTGTCAGATAAAAGTATGTCTATCATAGAATGCTTTGACTCTGAGGTTCAGTATAGAGTCATCAGTTAATTTCTTTTTTTTCCGAAAGTCTCAAAAAATAGCAACTAATATTTATATATAAAAATAGGAGATAATTTCAAAAACAGATCGTGCCAATTTTTTTTTTTTTTTGGGACAGAGCCTCAAGCTATCCCTCTGGGTAGCAACCTCACAGCAACCTCCAACTCCTGGGCTCAAGTGATTCTCCTGCCTCCGCCTCCCAAGTAACTGGGACCACAGGCACCTGCCACAATGCCTGGCTATTTTTTGGTTGCAGCTGTCATTGTTGTTTGGCGGGCCCAGGCTGGATTCGAACCTGCCACCTTAGGTGTATGTGGCTGGCACCTTAGCCACTTGAGCCACAGGCGCCAAGCCAATCATGCCAAATCTTATACACAATAGAAAAAGAAGAAATATTTCAATATCATTCTACTTCATCTGGATACACCTGATATTAAAATTGGAAAAAATATATTATTATAAAGGAAAATTACAAACATATTTCACTTATAAATGAGGATGCAATATCCTAAATTACCTATTAGCAAGTTGAATTAAAAATTATGCACTGTTCAAATAATATACTTTGGTCAAAGTTAAATCCAATTTATGTGAGAATTAGTCACTATTTTATTTTATTTTATTTCTTTTCCTTTCCTTCACCCCCTCCCAGCTTCTCTCTCTTGTCTGCTCTCCCCTTTCCCCACCCTCCACGTCATTAATTGTCCTCATATCAAAGTTGAATACATAGGATTCAGGCTTCTCCATTCCTATGATGTTTTACTAAGCATAATGTGTTCCAGGTGGTGCCTGTGGCTCAATGAGTAGGGCACCAGCCCCATATACCGAGGGTGGTGGGTTCAAACCCGGCCCTGGCCAAACTGCAACAAAAAAATAGCCAAGCGTTGTGGTGGGCACCTATAGTCCCAGCTACTTAGGAGGCTGAGGCAGGAGAATCACTTGAGCCCTAGAGCTGGAGGTTGCTGTGAGCTGTGACACCACAGCACCAAGGTGACAAAGTGAGACAGTGAGACTCTGTCTCAAATAAATAAATAAATAAATAATGTGTTCCACCTCCATCCAGGTTAACACAAATGCTGCAAAATCTCTAGGTTTTGTTTTTTGGTTTTGGGGGGTTTTTTGTGCAGTTTTTTTTTCCTTTTTTGGCTGGGGCCAGGTTTCAACCTACCACCTCCGGTATATGGGGCCAGTGCTCTACTCCTCTGAGCCACAGGTGCTGCCCCCAAATCTCCACTTTTTTAATGACTGAATAGTATTCCATGGTATACATATACCATAGCTTGCCAATCCATTCCTGGGTTGAGGGGCATTTAGGCTGTTTCCACATTTTAGTGATTGTAAATTGAGCTGTAATAAACAGTCTACTACAAGTGTCTTTCTAATAAAAGGGTTTTTTTTCCCCTTCTGGATAGATGCCCAGTAATGGGATTGCAGGATCAAATGGGAGGTCTAGCTTGAATTCTTTGAGGTTCTTCCTTCCAGAAAGCTTGTATTAGTTTGCAGTCCCACCAGCAGTGTAAAAGTATTCCTTTCTCTCCACATCTGCGCCAACATCTGCAGTTTTGAGATTTTGTGATATAGGCCATTCTCACTGGGATTAGATGATATCCCAGGGTGGTTTTAATTTGCATTTCTCTAATAATTAGAGATGATAAGCATTTTTTTTTATATGTTTGCTAGTCATTTGTCTGTCTTCTTTAGAGAAGGTTTTGTTCATCTCTCTTCCCCACTGATGTATGGGATTGTTGGCTTTTTTCATGTGGATTAAGTTCTCTATGGATCCTAGTTATTAAGCTTTTGTCTGATTCAAAATACGGAAATATCCTTTCCCATCATGTGGGTTGTCTATTTGCTTTGGTTCTTGTTTCCTTAGCTGTACAGAAGCTTTTCAGTTTAATTAAATCCCATTTGTTTATTTTAGTTGTTGCAATTGCCATGGCAGTCTTCCTCATAAAGTCTTTCCCCAGGCCGATATCTTCCAGTGTTTTTCCTATGCTTTCTTTGAGGATTTTTATCATTTCATGCCTTAAATATAGGTCCTTTATCCATCTTGAATCAACGTTCATGAGTGGAGAAAGGTGCAGGTCCAGTTTCAGTCTTTTACATGTGGATATCCAGTTCTCCCAGTACCATTTATTATATAGAGAATCTTTCCCTCAGTGGACCTTCTTGTTTGGTTTATCGAAGATTTGGTGGTTATAAGCTGCTGGTTTCATTTCCTGGTTTTAGAAAGAAACTTCTTATTTAAGTAACTACATTTTAGTACAGCTTAGCTTGTACCCTGACTAATAAGGCCCTTGTTATTCTTTAGGTGTCTATAGAGTAGATAGTCATGATTCTGAAAATGGGGGGTGTGTGTGGCTTTATTTATAAGATCCACTGCTTCTAAAGCTTGGAGATTTCATTTTCTCAAAGCCGAGGAGTAATCAGGCCCTGAGAGATTGGGAAGTAGTTGGCCAAAAAGCACAAAAGACCAAATAGACACAAAAATGCAAAATTTTTTTCTTGTTTGGAGTTTTTTTTATTATTTTAATCTCTTCGTTAAATTTCTCTGATTGGCTTCTGAATTCATTCTTTGTGTTGTCTTGACATCTAATGAGCTTTTCAAAATTGCTATTTTGAATTCTTTTTCTGAAAGGTCACATATCTCCATCACTCTGGGATTGGCCACTAGTATCTTATTTAGTTCATTTGGTGAGCTCATGTTTTCCAGATGTTCTTGATGCATATGGATATTTGTCAATGTCTGAGCATTGAAGAGTTTGGTAGTTATTTTAATCTCTACAGTCTGGGATTGTTTGAGCCCATCCTTCGTGAGAAGGACATCCAGATTTTCAAAGGGAATTGAGTGTTTTGATCTAAGTCTTTCATCCCTGTTGCCATAACAGCACTGGGGCTGTGACTCCTACAAACTCTTGATAGTACCCCCTTGGTGCACTTGGGTAAAATGTGGGAGAATTCCTGGTATTACCAGGCAAAGTCTCTCACTCTCTGTGTTGTGGACTGCTGGATATGAGGGAGGAGTGACGTGGGCACTCCGTCATGGCCACCAGCACCAGGTCACATCTGAAGCCAGCCCAGTCTCATCCAAAGCCCATGCTGACTGATGCCTTGCTACCTCTGATGTTTATTCATAGTCTAGGACTCCCTAGACAGAAGATGGTGAATCCTGCCAATACTCGGTCCTTGCCTTCAGGGTAGGATGTTGCCTTCCAGCCCAGGGTGGGTCTGAAAACACCATCCAGGAAATAAGGCCTGGACCAGGGGCTTCAGGAGTCTGCTTAGTACTTTATTTTACTGTGGTTTAGTTGGTACCCGCATTGCAAAACAAGGTCCTTTCAACTTTCCTTTCCCCAAGTGGAAGAGATTGTCCTTGAGCTACGCTGACTGGAAGTGAGGAAGTGGTGACACAGCCTTGGCCACTACCACTGGTGTCTCACTGGGTCACGTGTACCCCAAGTCTACTGGCTCCAAGCCAGAAACGAGGGCAGAAGTCAGCCCTCGTGGCCTGACAGCCTTCCGACTTTATTCCAGGTGAGGCCACTTTTCATCAGCCAGTGATAGGGCTAGCGAGAATTCATGTTTCAGAGTAAAGGATTTCTCTCCTGCCAAGCTTGTCTAACTGCACCCTCTCTGAGCACCAGCAGAATTCTGCCCTGTGCTGTACTCCCCTGTGCCAGGGTGGGCCTGAATTCCAACAAAAAGTCCCACTATCACCGCACTCTTCTTCCCCTGGGCACACAGATTCTCCGATGGAGGAGAGGTGGCATAGGCAAGACAAGACTTTCTTTTCTGCCCTCTCCATTCCTTGGTACAATGTTTGTTTTTGAGACAAAGCCTCAAGCTGTCCCCCTGGATACAGTGCTATGCAACCTCCAACTCCTGGGCTCAATCTCCCAAGTAGCTGGGACCACAGGCGCCCACCACAATGCCTGCCCGGCTATTTTTTGGTTGCAGTTATTATTGTTGTTGTGGCGGGCCTGGGCTGGATTCTAACCCGCCACCTTAGTTGTATGTGGCTGGTGCCTTAGCCGCTTGAGCCACAGGCACTGAGCCCCTTGGTACAATGTCAAAACCACATGGTGTGATCATTCACCTGAAGGTGCTTCCTTGGGTGGGTAGTTGTTGAATTTGGTGAAAAACAATGAATGTTGGAGGTTTCTGTTCAGCCACCTTGCTCCTTGTGTTTCTCTTTCTTTCTTTGTTTTTATTTTTTTAGCGGGGGGAGTGTCTCAGTCTGTCACCCAGGCTAGAATGCAATGGTGTCATTATAGAACACTGCAATCTCAAACTCCTGGGCTCAAGCCATCCTTCAGCTTCAGCCTCCAGAGTGGCTGGGATTCCAGGTGTGGACCATCATACCTGGCTAATTTTTTCTTTTTCACTGGTAAAGATGGGATTTCAAATTCCTGGGCTCAAGCCATCCTTAAGCCTCAGCCTTCAAAAGTACTGTGGTTACAGGCATGAGTCATCCTGCCTGTTGCATTTTTTTTTTTATTGTTTGAGATTCATTGAGGGTACAAAGAATTAGATTATACTGATTACATTTGTTGGGTAAAGTCCCTCTTAGAATTGTGTCCTGCTGTTGCATCTTTTTCGTGGAAATCTTAGGTAAATTGAAAAGTTGGCAACACTTCATCAGGTCTTCAAAGTTTTTTTTGCTAACTAGATCATAAAACCCAAAGTCCTGGACCTACTTCTCTATCTTGCCATAGTTGAACAAACAACTTTTTGACTGATAACTTTTATAAGATAAGATAATAACTTCAAACTGGCAACATTAAAATTTTCTGGGCCTGCGAGCTATCCTTCAGGTGATTCCTTTTTGATTTATAGCCCAACTTTTAGAGAGCATTCTGTTTAATCACATTTACAAGTTATTGGCCCATACCATTATAGCCCTCAAATGCTAATAAGAGTCTATGCATTCACCACATTCACTATTTTTTTTTAGACAGAGTCTTATTGCGTCACCCTCAGAGAAAGGCCATGGTGTCACAGCTCACAGTAACCTCAAACTCTTAGGTTCAAGTGTTTCTCTCGCCTCACCCTCCCAAGTAGCTGGGACTACAGGCACCCACCACAATGCCTGGCTATTTTTTTTGCAGTTGTCAGCCTGGGCCGGGCTTTACTTCGGTATGGTTCCTGCTTGATTTCCCATTTTTGGCTCTTTCCCATTCACTGCTAGGACTTGACCACTGGGACTAATGGCTCCAGTCTCAGACACTTGCTTTTCCCTCAAGGACTTTGCCGAAGATCTGTTCTACCAGGTGTCATTTATTTGTATTTCCACGGTATTAAAACAAAGTTAACATAACAGACCTGGCCTTTTCTTCGAAAGGCCTCCTTAGAAGATTCGCTCCTGGCTCGGTGCCTTTGGCTCAAGTGGCTAAGGTGCTAGCCTCATACACCTAAGGTGGCAGGTTCGAATCCAGCCCGGACCCACCAAACAACAATGATGACTGCAACCAAAAAATAGCTGGGCATTGTGGCAGGCGCCTGTGGTCCCAGCTACTTGGGAGGTTGAGACAAGAGACTCGCTTTAGCCCAGGAGTACTGTGAGCTGTGATGCCAGGCACTCTACCAGGGGCAACATAGTGAGACTCTGTCTCAAAATAAAAAGAGACAAGAGACTCGCTTTAGCCCAGGAGTTAGAGGCTGCTGTGAGCTGTGATGCCACAGTACTCTACCCAGGGTGACAGCTTGAGGCTCTGTCTCCAAAAAAAAAAGAAGATTGCTCCTGGCTGGCATCTGGGAACTTGGACTTGGAAAAGGTTCCTACCACGCTCACTGATAAAATGACTCACTGTACCTAACTGTTTGTACAAATAATTTGGTATATGCTGAACACCTGCCTTCCTTGTGGGAGTCTGGAACTTGGTGGTAGGCAGAGGGTGCTGATGTGACCAGCCCCCAGTAGAAACCCTGGGTGCTGAGTTGATAATGAGCTTCTCTGGTAAAAACATTTCACACTTTATCATGACTCACTGCTGAGGAATTAAGCCTGTCCTGTGTAACTCCACTGGGAGAGGAGAGTTATAAGCTTGCATGGGTCTCCTCTCAACTTTGCCCCATGTGTGTTTACCTTTGCTGGTTTTGCTTTGTATCCTTTGCTGTAATAGAGCATAGCCATGAGTATGATCTTATGCTGACTCCTGAATCCTCCTAGCAAATAATTAAACCTGGGAGTGGTCTTGGCTACACTTGACACATCAGGTAATATATAGAACCTACTGGAGGAATATTTGAATGTGAGTAATTTTTGATTTGGCTGTCTTTCCTTTCTTTTCTTCCTTCATTTCTTTTCTTTCCTTTTTATTTTTATTTTTTTCTGGAGACAGAGTCTCACTCTGTTGCCCTGGAAAGTGGATAAAGTGTTGTGGCATCATAGCTCACAACAACTTTAAACTTTTGGCCTCAAATGATCCTCTTGTCTCAGCCTCCCAAGTAGCTGGGACTACAGGTACCCAGCCATAACCCCAGGCTAGTTTTTCTATTTTTTTTTGAGATAGAGCCTCAAGCTATCACCATGGGTAGAGTGCTATGGCATCACAGCTCACAGCAACCTCCAAGTCCTGGGCTTAAGTGATTCTCTTGCCTCAGCCTCCCAAGTAGCTGGGACTACAGGGGCCTGCCACAACACCCGGCTATTTTTTTTGGTTGTAGTTGTCCTTGTTGTTTGGCAGGACCAGGCTGGATTCAAACCCACCAGCTCTGGTGTTTGTGGCTGGCACCTTAGCTGCTTGAGCTACAGGCACTGAGCCAGATTTTCTATTTTTTGTAGAGACAGGGTCTTGTTCTTGCTTAAGCTGGTCTCAAACTCCTGAGTTCAAGCAATCCACCTAACTCGGCCTCCCTGAGTACTAGCATTACAAGTGTGAGCCATTGCGCAGGGCTATCCAGGCTGGTTTTGAACTTCTGGCCTCAAATGATACTCCAGTCTTGGCCTCCCAAAGTGCTGGGATTATAGGTGTGAGCCATGGCACCTGGTCTTATAGTCTTTCTTAAAGAGTTAAGAATTGGGATCTCTGCATATAGAAAGCATTACAGGATGTGGTTGGGAGACCCAAAGCATTAAAATTGAGGCTAAGAGTATTCAGCCAAAGTGCCACTAGGTGCCCACATTTTCCTTTCTAGGCACATCGTTGAATCGAGCTGCTTAATGGTAGAGTAAGGATTGGCAACAGATGCCCCCACAACATGGCGAACATACCTGAGGAAGGAAAGGCTGCAACTGGTATGGTGTTTGTGTTAGAAACCCAGTGCTGTGACTGTTTTCTGGGCCTGGCCTTTCCCACTGTCCCAACTTCCTTGTTGCCAGCAGAATCAGTCATTCACAATGTGACAGATGATGACTTACGTGTATAGTATTCCCATGATAATGGCCAACAATTCATGGAGAAAAGCCCCCTTCCCACTTCAAATCAGGCTGCTGGTTCCCATGCTCCTTGGGAAGAATGAGACCCTATTTCATTAATACTGTGGCCTGCACATAGTGACCATAGGACACCGGTGTCCACTCACCTCCTCCTCAGCCAGTACTCAGGGGCCAGTACTAGGATCATCAGAGAGTTAGATCTTTAAGGAACCTAAAGCCTTGGGCATATTTCTCAGGAAATAAAACAGTTTTTTCACACCTGATTTAATTGTTTGAGTACTAACTAAAAATATTATTACTGTTTCCTAGCAATTGATTAATAATATTTTTATGACTTTCTGAGTTAATAGACTTGTATGGTCCCTGGGTTATGCATCTCTACGGCCGAAAGTTCTGAACTGAAATGGATGAGGTATCCTCATCTCTGGGCCAATCAGAGAAATTCACTCTTGAATGCCCTGAATGTAGAGAGACATATTCATAGATTTGGGATCTTCCAGTCTCTAACCACACCTTCACTAGCCTAACTTTCTCGCTGACTCGTCTACGGAGCAGCACTATGCAAAACAAACATGACAGGAGCCACATGTCATTTTAAATTTTCTGGGAGCCAAATTTCAAAAGAGTAGAGAGAGATAAGTGAAGTCAATTTTAATAATATATTTTACTTAACTTTGTAGTTAAAATGTTATTTTTTTCAGACAATCAGTATTAAAAATGATAAATGAGATACTTTATACTTTTTTAGACTAAATCTTTTAAATCCAGATTTGATTTTATACTGAAAGCACATCTCAATTCAGAAGAGCCCCATTTCAGGGGCTTCATGGCTACACATAGCCAGTGGCTACAACAGTACAGTTCCAGAGAAAGGCCAAGATGCTACTCAGAATCCAGCCACTGCCACAGCAGTCAGGAAATTGGAGTCCTTGTAATAACTTGTCATTCATTTGCAATAGGAACTGATAACTCCAATGCCATTGTCCTATGGAAACATCTAGGCAGGTGCCCTGCTACACACTCAGTAGGTTCACACAGACTAATGCCAGATGAGCTTAATTACTAGGGTAGAAAAGCGTCTCCTTGGCCAGGCGTGGTGGCTCACACCTATAATCCTAGTACTCTGGGAGGCCCAGGTGGGTGGATTGCCTGAGCTCACGAGTTTGAGACCAGCCCGAGCAAAAGTAAGACCTTGTCCCTACTAAAAATAGAAAAACTGAGGCAAGAGGATCATTTGAGTCCAAGAGTTGGAGATTGTTGTGCGCTATGATGCCACAGCACTCTACCCAAGGTGCCAACATAAGACTTTGTCTCAAGAAAAAAAAGAAAAAGAAAAGCATCTCCTCACCATAAAATCCACCTCTAACGCTTAAAAATCCCACCTCAAGCCCAGGCATGGTGGCTCACACCTGTAATCTTAGCACTCTGGGAGGCCCAAGTGGGTGGATTACTTGAGCTCGTGAGTTCAAGACCAGCCTGAGCAAGAGCAAGATCCCATCACTTTGTCACCCTGAGTACCATGACATCATAGCTCACAGCAACCTCAAGCTCTTGGGCTCAAGTGATCCTCTTATGTCACCTCCCAAATAGCTAGGGACTATGGGCACCTGCCACAGTGCCTGGCTAGTTTTTCTGTTTTTAGTAGAGACAGGGTCTCACTCTCGCTCAGGCTGGTCTTGAACTCTCGAGTTCAAGCAATCCACCCACCTCAGCCTCCCAAAGTGCTAAGATTACAGACATGAGTCACAATGCCCAGCTCCCCTACTCACAATAGAAAAACTAGCCAGGTGTCATGGTGGGCACCTGTAGTTCCAGCTACTCAGGAGGCTGAGGCAAGAGGATTGCTCAAGCCCAAGAGTTTGAGATTACTGTGAATTATGACATCAAAGCACTCTATTCAGGGCGACAGAATGAGACTCTGTCTCAAAAAAAAAAATGTCAAAAAGATCCGTTACTCTCAGTAAGTTCAGAATGAGGCTCTCAGCAGATATGAGCCCCTAAAAATGAAGGCCACACACTTAACTCTTCTGATGGTTAATTTTAGATTTTAATGTGGTTTGAGATGAAGTCAGATAACTATCCCCCTTCCAGATTATCCATTCAAAAACCTCTCCTGTGTTGTCCTACAACCTCAAAAGGACCAGTAAACTTTACCCAGTGCGGGCAAATGAAATTCTTACATCGGCCCGTGCTTGTAAGATTCTGGCACATCCCAACAGTCATGTAAACTAAGAGTAAAGAAGGCCTCCCTGCAACTACAGCCAGTTACATATCCCAGTAGACAAGGCCTGGATCCATGTCTTTCTCCTGTGCCAGGACACAAACTGAGAGGTCCACTGGGGCCCTTTCAAGAAAACTAATTTGTCTCATTAGGGACTCTAATGGCCCCATGTGTAACATAACTTCTTTCGTTAGACAGGCAAATGCAAATGGTATTCTGGGCCAAAGAATAAATCAGTGATTCCCAAAGAACTACTATTCCTTTTTCTGCCCCTTAAGCCTACTAAAGGATAATGTCACACAATTTCATCATAAAGCTTTTCTTTTCTCTGGGTTCATCTCTGTGGTGCTATTGGTGAAAACAGTTTATCACCTGTACCTGATGACACTTACCACTGGATAGCCAATTATGCACCTGCAAAATGTGATAAGACAGTACAGACCACCAGTGGTCCTAAGGTACAGAACTCTTCAGGGGACCCAGACTTGTAACCCTTCTTATAAAGACATCTCCAATCCAGTTCCAAGGCTACTTCCCATTACGCCTCCCCTGAAAAAAATACATGAACCAATTATTAGAATATTTCAGATTTAAAACATCTTTTTTTTTTTTTTTTT
>NW_003852423.1:9791392-9799279 GCF_000181295.1 Otolemur garnettii
AAAAAATAGCCGGGTGCTATGGTGGGTGCCTGTGGTCCCAGCTACTTGGGAGGCAGAGGCAGGAGACTCACTTGAGCCCGGGAGTTGGAAGTTGCTGTGAGCTGTGCTGCCACGGTACTCTACCCAGGGGGACAGCTTGAGGCTCTGTCTCAAAAAGAAAAAAAGAAAAGAAAATACTGACAACACAGGGTGGCGCCTGTGGGTCAAAAGGGTAGGGTGCCAGTCTCATATGTCAGAGGTGGTGGGTTCAAATCAAGCCCTGGCCAAAAATGGCAAAAAAAAAAAAAAAGAAAGAAAGAAAGAAAGAAAATACTGACAACAGGCTCAGTGCCTGTAGCTCAAGCAGCTAAGGCATCAGCTACATACACCAGAGCTGGGGTTTGAATTCAGCCCGGACCTGCCAAACAACAAGAACAACTTCAACCAAAAAAAATAGCCAGGGGTTGTGGTGGGCACTTGGAGTCCCAGCTACTCGGGAGGCTGAGGCAAGAGAATCGCTTTAGCCCAAGAGTTTAAGGTTGCTGTGAGCTGTGGTGTCATGGCACTCTATTGAGGGCAACATAGTGAGACTCTGTCTCAAAAAAAAAAAAAAAACTGTACTGTATTGGAGATTCCTACTAAAGGAGTAGATTTTAACTGCTCCTGCCACTCACACAAAAATGAGTAACTATGAGATTATGATGTTTATTTTTGAGACCATAATAATCATTTTATTCATATGTATCCCATAATATCATGTTGTATACCTTAAATATACACAATAACATTTATACCACAAACTGGTTTGCAGAAATTTGTTTCTTATAATTCTGGAGGCTGGGAAATCTGAAATCAAGGCACCAGCAGATTTGGTATCTTGTGAGGGCCCACTTTCTAGTTTCTAAATGATGCCTTCTTTTTTTTTCTTTCTTTTTTTTTTTTTTTTGAGTCAGAGTGTTGCCCTTGTTAGAGTGCCATGGCATCATAGCTTACAGGAACCTCAAACTCTTGGGCTTAAGTGATTCTCTCGCCTTAGCCTCCCAAGTAGCTGGGACTACAGGCGCCCCCCACAACCCCTGGCTATTTTTGTTGTTGTTGTTGTAGTTGTCGTTGTTGTTTTAGCTGGCTCAGCTAGGTTGGAACCCGCCAAGCTCCTGTATGCAGTCAGTGCCCTACCCACTGAGCTACAGGCTCCGCCTACATTGTTTCTTTGTAGTCAATCATTAGTGAGGATAAGTTAAACCTAATGAATCCCACTTTGGAGTTTATAATTATTATACATCCATCATTATGATAATTATTCTATTCTCTCCAAGCCTGACACTCTTGAAGAATATAGTTCTATTCCCTCAATGGTTGTATGCTAAGTAACAGGATAATCTAACAAATGATTTATTCTATATCAAATGGGAGTGCTTCCTACAAACGATATCTTTTCAAAGGTTGTATTATGATTATTATTGCCAGGCTTTGTCTGTTGCCATAGAAGAAAAATTAATTCTTTGTCTTTGACAACAATTTTATGAGGCAGGATGATTTTGTAGAGGCAGTAATGGGAAGGCTTTAATGAAGCTCTGAGGAAAGTTAGGAAGGGAGTCATGGTCTTTGCTGGTCACCTTGTAAGGCACTCGTTTCCCTTCCCTTCCTAACAGTACCCTAATTCAGGTTCCAGTATGAATCTTCTCCATGTACTTTAGGAGTTACTATCATGCTTGGCATCAGAGAAAGGATATTTTAATTAAGGGTAATGTCATCCACCTTACTCCTGGTGCAGGAGTCCAGGCCTAAGCTTATCAGCACATGACATTTCTCTGGCTACAGAGACTGGTTCAGAATGACATAAGAACTAGTTTAAGCCAGTGAGACCTGAGACAAGACATCCAAAGCCTTCTAAGAAGGCCTAATATCTGTCTTTAGACATTAAGGAGAGCAGATAAGAAGGCAGCATTTGGCCATGAGAAAAAACAGTGTGAGAATTAATCCAACGATCAGAAGAATAACAGTCCTGGCAGCCTGGACTAAGCTAAACCTGAAGCCTGCCCTGCTCTGGGCTTCCCTTACATGGGCCAATTCTTCCCCAGTTACACAGCCAATAAAAACAAAGTAGAGTCTGGTTTACTATTACTTTCAGGCAAAAAACATCCTCATTGAAATGGGGAGTTAGTTTTAATATTATTTCGCTTTTGAAATATTTTAAAGCCTTAAACTTTTTTTTAGGACATAAAAGTTTAAGTTTATTTTATATTAGAATGAAGGAAGAGAGTAAGGAGGGGATGAAGAAAGAGAGAAGAAAGCAGAGAGCAGAGATAGAAGGGAAGACAGGGGGTCAGAGAAAAGGAGGAGAGAGAATGACATGGCATCCCAAGGAAAGAAAGGAAGAACGCCAGCCAAAGCCTTAAACCTTTTTATGAGCATATGGTAATGTTCAAACAGTTATACTTGGGCAATTAAAATAAATATCCATCTCATTTCAAACAGCAGTCATCTCTCCAGAGGTAATCCGAGAACAAGTTTCATGCATGTACATGTATGTATGTGTATATGGACACAATGTTTGTGTCTTATTTCTACTCTAATAGAAGCACAATACACATTGTTTTATATCTTGCTTATTGTACTTTATAACTCTTGGTGGTCATTTCAGTCAGTACATATAGATCTATCTCACTCTTTTTTTTTTTTTTTTTAGAGACAGAGTCTCACTATGCTGCTCTTAAGAGGTAGAGTGCCATGGCATCACAACTCACAGCAACCTCAAACTCTCGGGTTTGATTCTCTTGCCTCAGCCTCCCAAGTAGCTGGGACCACAAGCGCCTGCTACAATGCCTGGCTATTTTTTGTGACAGTTGTCATTGTTGTTTTAGCAGGCTGGGACTGGGTTCGAACCTGGCAACCCCACTGTACGTGGCTGGCACCTTAACCAGTGTGCTCTGCCTAGCACACAGCAACCTCAAACTCCTGGGCTCAAGTGATCCTCCTGCCTCAGTCTCCTGAGTAGCTGGGACTATAGGCATGCACCACCACACTTGGCTATATTTTTCCATTTTTAGTAAAGAGGGGGGTCTTGCTCTTGTTCGTGGGGGTCTTGAATTACTGAACTCAAGCAATCCTCCCACCTCAGCCTCCCAGAGTACTAGGATTACATACATAAGCCACCACACCTGGCCTATTTCACACTTTTTAAAGACTGTGTGGCATTATGTTGTATGGATATATTGTAATTCATTTAACCAATTGTAACTTTTTACTGCTGTGAATAATGGTGATAAACATACTTAAATTTACATGTCTGAACAAAGATATGAGTATAGGTCTGAGAATAAATTCCTAGAGACATAATATATGGTTCAAAAAGTGTATATATTGAGTGGTGCCTGTGGCTCAAAGGAGTAGGGCACCAGCCCCATATACCGGAGTTGGTGGGTTCAAACCTGGCCCCGGCCAAAAACTGAAAAAAAAAAAAAAAAGTATGCATTTAGCATTTTTTTTTTTTTTTTTGAGACAGAGCCTCAAGCTGTCACCCTGGGTAGAGTGCTGTGGCATCACAGCTCACAGCAACCTCCAACTCCTGGGCAATTCTCTTGCCTCAACCTCCCAAGTAGCTGGGACTACAGGTGCCACAACGCCTGGCTATTTTTTGGTTGTTGTCTGGCAAGCCCAGGCACATTGGGGTTATGGCGCCAGCCACATACACTGAGGGTGGCGGGTTCAAACCCTGCCCAGGCCAGCTAAGCAGCAATGACAACTCCAACAACAAAAAAAGTAGCCAGGCGTTGTGGCAGGCTCCCATCTACTTGTGAGGCTAAGGCAAGAGAATTGCTCAAGCCCAAGAGTTGGAGGTTGCTGTGAGCTGTGACACCACAGCAGTCTACCCAAGGCGACATAGTGAAACTCTGTCTCAAAAAAAAAAAAAAATGAGTATATTGCATTCTTGCTTCTCCATTCCTCTATGTTTTAATAAGAAGAATGTGTTCTACCCCAATCCAGGTTATTACAAAAGATGTAAAGTCTCCATCTTTCTAGTGGCTTTCCATGGTATACCAAGCTTGTTAATCCATTCTTGGGTTGGTGAGCATTTAAGCTGTTTCCTCATATTGGCGTTTATAAATTGCACTGTGATAAACAGTCTAGTTTATCTGTGGTAAACATAACAATCCTTTATGTTTATCTAGTTTATCTGTGATAAACATAACAATCCTTATGATAAAAGGATTTTTTTTCTTCTGGGTAGATGCCTAGTAGTGGGATTGCAGAATCAAAAGGGAGGTCTAATTTGAGTTGTTTGAGGATCCTTCGTACTTTCTTCCAACAGCAATGGCTTTTGGAAATTCGTAGGGGTTGATGGGATTTTTTTTTTCTATTACCTAAAACTTTCCTATCCATGAATGCAAATTGGTAGAACCTGTTTAGAAGGAATTTTGATGGCAGCTACTAAATGCAGGCTTGGCGCCTGTAGCTCAAGTGGCTAAGGCTCTAACCATGTACACCAGAGCTGGCGGATTCAAATCCAGCCTGGGCCTGCCAAACAACAATGACAACTACAACCAAAAAATAGCCCCACGTTGTGGCAGGCGCCTGTAGTCTCAGTTACTTGGGAGGCTGAGGCAAACTCAAACTGTTGGGCTTGGGTAATCCTCCGGCCTTAGCCTTTGGAGTAGCCAGGACTGGCTAAGAAATCACAGCTTTTAACTGTTTTGACTATACTTCTAGTAGAGACTTCTGTAAATCTAAATATGTTTATGTTTTCATTTCTTGATTTATTTGTTGATATAACTAACTCAATTTATACCTGTCTTCTTCCCCTTTTCCTTTTCTAGATATTTAATTGTTATATCATATTTTAAACTCTGTAATGTTTAAAATTTTATTTATTTTCTTGTTCAAAGACAGTATTTTTTGATTCTGCATTATGTAAAAGGAGTCTATTAATACAATATCACCATGCTTCTTTTTATTTTTCTTCTGAAACTTCCTCTATCAATTTCTGAGCTTTATTTTTCTTTTATTTTTTCATAATCAGTTCTGTGGCTATAATTAAGTTTTCTGTGCTTTCTCTATAAATTGTTTGTAGGCTCAATGCCCATAGCTCAGTGAGTAGAACGCCGGCCACATACACCGAGGCTGGCAGGTTCGGCTTGGCCTGCTAAACAACAATGACAACTGCAACCAAAAAATAGCCAGGTGTTGTGGCAGGCACCTGTAGTGGCAGCTATTTGGAAGGCTGAGGCAAGGGAATCACTTAAGGCCAAGAGTTTGAAATTGTGGGCTGTGCCTGGGGCTCAAGGAGTAGGGCACAGGCCCCATATATCGGAGGTGGCAGGTTCAAAACCGGCCCCTGCCAAATCTGCAACCAAAAAAAAAAAAAGAGAGAGAGAGAGAGAGTTTGTTGTTGCTGTGAGCTGTGATGCCATAGCACTGTATCCCAAGGGCGACATAGTGAGACTCTTTCTTAAAATAAATAAATAAATAGCCTCGGCTCCTATAGCTCAGCGGCTAAGGCACCAGCCACATACACTGGAGTTGAAGGGTTCAAATCCAGCCCAGGACTGGCAAACAACAATGACAACTACAACCAAAAAAGTAGCCAGGCATTGTGGCAGGTGCCTGTAGTCTCAGTTACTTGGGAGGCTGAGGCAAGAGAATCACTTAAGCCCAAGAGTTTGAGGTTGCTGTGAGCTGTGACACCACAGCACTCTACCGAGGGGGACACAATGAGACTCTGTCTCCAAAATAAATAAATAAATAAACTGATTGTAAAAGTTGAATTACAATCAATAACACATTTATTATTTAGACTGTGAAGGTATTGCTCCATATACAGCTAAGAGGTTTGCTTTTTTTTTTTAAACTATACATCCAATGTAGGATTTCCTATATACATGAAGGAAACTATTTCTGACATCATAGTCAAATATTTTTTTCCTTGTACTATACTGAATTTCCTTGTACTCTAAGTACAGTATGATCTCTCCAACTTATATTGTATTTTAGATTGCTTAATATTTGAAACACAACTTTAGTTCAGGGTGGGTTTTTTTTGCTTGTTTTTTTGTTTGTCTGTTTGTTTTCTTGGAGTTTATAATTGCTCTTTTCTTCCCTTGACAGAAAGAATTTGCCTACTTCACCATATTCAACTATCTTCCAACATTTTGCTTATTCTACTTACAGGATGAAATTTATTCCTTTCTTATTGAAGATACTTTTTTGGTCCCCCTAAGTTCTTGTTCCCATTTGGAAAGACTTAATTCTATGCCTGCAGAACCAGCAGGAATTTGGAATTTTTTCCACTGAATTCTGGTTAGTTCCATGTTTTCTATATTCCAGGTAATTTGCTTTCTAATTTTCCTCTCTGTTGTTTTTTTTCTTAAGCACATCAAATAACTTCCTTTAAAAGGGGGGGAAGGGCTCAGCGCCTGTGCTGAAGCAGCTGAAGCGCCAGCCACATACACCTAAGGTGGTGGATTCAAATACAGCCTGAGCCTGCCAAACAACAATGACGGCTGCAACCAAAAACTAGCTAGGCATTGTGGTGGGCGCCTGTGGTCCCAGCTACTCAGGAGGTTGAGGCAGGAGACTCGCTTGAGCCCAGGAGTTGGAGGTTGCTGTGAGCTGTGATGCCACAGCACTCTACCCAGAGGGACAGCTTGAGGCTCTGTCTCAAAGAAAAAAGGGGGAGAGGAGGGTGGTTTCAGCTCTTAGAATATTTTAATTTTGTTCTCACACTTACCTGGTGGTTTGGTATCAGGATCTCAACTTCAGAACGTCTCTGAAGTTCTAGTGGTCAAATTCACTCCCACTGCCACTGTAACCCTTGTGGTCACACCTGGGCTTGGGTTGTGGCTTCCTCTCTTCTTTTTACTCCATCACATGGTTCCACCTTTTTCCTACTTCTATAAATTAAACAAAATTCATAATTTCATAAATTCTATAAATTAAGAAAACTCGCCTATTGGTGATTCTCATTCTTTCTTTTTGCCTCAGCCTCCCAAGTAGCTGAGACTACAGGCAACCGCCACAACGCCCGGCTATTTTTGTTTGTTTGTTTTTGACAGAATCTTACTATGTCGCCCTGGGTAGAGTGCTGTGACATCACAGCTCACAGGAACCTCCAACTCTTGGGCTTAAGTGTTTCTCTTGCCTCAGCCTTCCAAGTAGCTGGGACTACAGGCGCCTGCCACAATGCCTGGCTATTTTTTCTTGCAGTTGTCATTGTTGTTTAGCTTTCCCAGCCAGGTTCAAATCCGCCAACCTCAGTGTATGTGGTTAGCCCCATAACCACTGTGCTACGGGCACCCAGCCAACACCTGGCTGGCTATTTTTAGGAAAAGGGTCTGGCTCTAGCTCAAGCTGACCTCAAACTTGTGAGCTCGGGCAATCCACCCGCCCCACCCTCTGGGAGTGCTAGGATTACAGGCATGCGTCACTGTGCCCAGCCCCAGTCATTCTCAATCTATTTTCATAATTTTTGTGATTTTATTTCCTTTTCCATTTTTGTTCCTTTACTATCATCTTAATGGCATCCAGATCAAATTCATGCATACAGCTTGTCATTCAACGTGGAAGCCTCCTCCTTGTCCTTATTTTTTAAAGTCTCAAAAGATTTTCTTGGTTGTCATCATGCATAAGAATCTACCTACCTAATTTTCCATTCCAAAGTAGATCATGGTGAGATCTAGCCTCTTATACAATTATATAAAGTTGAACCAGGTGGGTGGGAATATTTCTGTCACCTTCCAGAAGTATTAGGTGCTTAGCACTTCAAGTTGATTTTAATTTTATTTTTTTATTTTTAGAGACAGAGTCTCACTTTGTTGCCCTCGGTAGAGTGCCGTGGCACTCGTGGCAACCTCCGGCTATTGGGCTTAGGCGATTCTTTTGCCTCAGCCTCCGAAGTAGCTGGGAGTACAG
>NW_003852423.1:9799299-9804243 GCF_000181295.1 Otolemur garnettii
AGTTTCAAACCCAGCCCGGCCAAACTGTGACATTACAGCTCACAGCAACTTCCAACTCCTGGGCTTAGTGATTCTCTTGCCTCTGCCTCCCAAGTAGCTGGGAGAACAGGGCCCCGCCACAACACCCGGCTACTTTTTGTTGCAGTTTGGCCAGGGCAGGGTTCAAACATGCCACCCTGGGTAAATGGGGGCCGCGCCTGTGGCTCATTTTAAAGTATCCCCATAGGGTGGTGCCTGTAGCTCAAACAGCAAGGGCGCCAGCCACATGGCGGTTTGAACCCAGCCCTGGCCTGCTAAGCAACAAAAAAATAGCCAGGCATTGTGGTGGGTACCTGTAGTCCCAGCTACTTGGGTGACTGGGGCAAGAGTTTGAGGTTGCTGTGAGCTCTGACATCACAGAACTTTACTCAGGGTGACAGCTTTAGACTATGTCTCAAAAAAAAAGAAAAGAAAAGAAAAGAAAAGTATCTCGATAGACCTCCCAAGAGTTCACTTGCCTATTTGTCACCAAGTCATTTCTTTTTATTTTACATATCATACTTAATGAGGAAGCAAAAATAAAAATTTAAAGGGGTTCAGCGCTTATAGCACAGTGGTTACAGTGCTGGCCACAGGCACCAAGGGTACTGGGTTCAAACCCAGCCCGGGCCTGCTAAACAACGACAACTGCAACAAAAAATAGCCTAGCATTGTGGCGGGCGCCTGTAGTCCCAGCTACTTGGGAGGCTGAGGCAAGAGGATCACTTAAGCCCAAGAATTGGAGGTTGTTGTGAGCTGTGAGGCCATGGCACTCTACCCAGGGTGACATAGTAAGACTCTGTCTCAAAAAAAAAAAAAAAATAAAAATTTAAAGGAAAACCAACATAGAAAATATTTAATGAAAGAACTAAATGGGAATTTCTATTAAACACTGGTAACAGCCTGACCTTTTGGTGGCATTGATGGAATATGACTCAGGATAGAGTCATACTAGTTTGGAAATAAGTGAGTGTGAGTGGAATGAAATAATGCATTATTCAGATTTTGTTATTATTAGCAATTATTATAATTATAAACCTATTAGCTAGGAGTAGTGGTGTGCTAGTAAATGTTTAACAACTGACTCTTCAGGGGGAAAAAGTGTGCATATGTGTTTTACATATGTGTGTGTATATGTTAAATTTCATTATATAAAAGATGTAGGGCTTACAATTAGCAAATAATAGTAAAATATACAATACTCTTATTGTGACCTTCACATAGCCAATGTAGTCTTTTTTTTTCTTTGAGACAGAGCTTCACTTTGTCACCCTCGGTAGAGTGCTGTGGCATCAAAGCTCACAGCAACCTTAAACACTTGGGCTTAAGTAATTATCTTGCCTCATCCTCCCCAGTAGCTGAGACTACAGGCGCTGCCCCAACACCTACTATTTATTTATTTATTTATTTTTGCAGTTGACATTGCTGTTTTAGTTTGCCCAGACCAGGTTTGAAACCGCCAGCCTTGGTGTATATGGGTGGCGCTCTACCCTCTGAGCTATGCGCCGCCCAAGCCAATGGCTTGTTAAAGAACGCATTTGTTGACTTTTGCCAAACTTTGTGTTGTTTTTTTTTTTTAATTTCAGGTTAATGTGAGAATACAAACAACTAGGTTACAATATTGCATGTTAGATTGAGTTCCTCTTGTAGTTGTGTCCACACCCAAAAGGTGTGCCTCAAAAGGTGAGCCCGTACCCTTACATTGTGTCCATGAAATTAAACTTTTGTTTCTATAGCCAACAAATGGTTATAATTGATCTATGGCTTGACAAATTAGTGCCTCCCAATCGACTCTTTTCCCAATAAATCTAATGTTATTAAATTTAATACATGTATTTTATTTTTTGCAATGGCTTTGTTTAACAATCAGCTTTCGGCTCAGTGCCTGTAGCTCAAGCAGCTAAGGCACCAGTTACATACACCAGAGCTGGGATTTGAATCCAGCCCGGCTTGCCAAACAACAATGACAACTTCAACCAAAAAAAATAGCTGGGCATTGTGGCAGGCGCCTGGAGTCCCAGCTACTTGGAGGCTGTGTCAAGAGAATCGCTTAAGCCCAGGAGTTGGAGGTTGCTGTGAGCTGTGATGCCACAGCACTCTACCCAGGGGGACAGCTTGAGGCTCTGTCTGAAAACAACAACAATAACAACAAACAATCAGCTTACAAAATATCTGAAAATTTGATAATCAGCTCTTACAAACTGGTACAAGCCAACTCCAGCACACTATAAACGTCAGTTCTCCAACCTGGAGGACAAAATGAGGACCCAACTATTTTTGTTATCCAAATAATAACTTCTCTGATGTGAAATATCTTGTTTGTCTGTAATCCTCTCTCACTAATCCTTCCCCATCTCCCACTGTAAGAAAGCCATATACCTCAGGGAATGGGCAGTCAGATCTGCCTGCTCTCGTCTCCAGAAGAGAAAACCAGAAATTCCCCTCAGTCAACCAAAGTGGCAAATTAGGGTTAGGCTATGGCTGGTGTCACAGCCACATGGTGGCACTATTGAAACACAGGTATTGCAGTTGCAGTTGCAGTTGCTCCGCTACCGCCCCCCCCATGCTCCCACCCCTAACTTGTCCCCAGTCTTATAAAACATACATGTCTTCTAATAACCAAGCATCCCTGTCCCCTTCTGTACACAGTTCATTTCAGTGCAGGAAATTCCATCAATGCACAAAGCCCCTGGGCACTGTACTCACCTAAAAGTTATGTAACAGAAACTTCCTGTTGCATCTGTCCTGGCTCCTTCTACTTTGTTTTTGCTTGTTTTTTTGTGTTTTTTTGAGGCAGTGTCTCACTCTGTCACCCTGGATTGAGTGCTTTGGCATCATGGCTTACAGCAACTACAAACTCTTGGGCTCAAGGGATCCTCTTGCCTCAGCCTCCCAAGTAGCTGGGACTACAGAAGCCTGCCACAAAGCCCAGCTATTATTTTTTGTTGTTGCAGTTGTGTCATTGTTGTTTAGCTGGCCCAGGCCGGATTCAAACCCACCAGCCTCAGCGAACGTGGCTGGTGCTGTAACCACTGTGGTACAGGCACCGAGCCTCAACTTCTTTTTGCCATCTGATTTTTAAGCTTGTCATCCGTAAGGCTGTCTTTCAGTGATGCAGATAAATCTTTGTCTGAATGCTAGTTCAGAGCCTGGGCGTGCTGGAGCTCTTCGCCTAGTTGCTTATTTGTGTCTATCTTTCACTGCCTACCCTCTCTGCATGGCCCGCTAGGTTCTGTTCTACCTTACACCCCAATGGGAAAATTCCATTGTCATCTTCCGTAAGAAATCCAACAAAACTCAGTCTTTCTACGTTTTGGTACCTTCACTGACATGCTCTCAACTCCATAAAAATACCCCAAGGACACTCTGCTTGGCCAAGTTTGGGTCACGTGCCTACCATTGGGCCAGTGTGTGGTCAAGAGGATGGCATACTGCAAAGGATTAGATCTCCATCACGTGCCAATTTCTAGGATGGGAGGAGTATGAATGGCAGTCTAGAATTGCATGGAGTGAGGGAGGAGATATACCCCAAAGCATGTGCTAAATATTACCTACAGACCTAACGGTGAATTTCAAACTGTATGTAAAACCAGTACTTTGGATCTTCTTTCAACGGCTGGCTGTCGGTGGTGGTGTTGAGCTGAACCTTCAACTTTCTGAGGAGAGTATCCAGGCTTCCGAGTTCCTAGCAGGTCCCTTTGCAATAAAATAGACCAATAGCTGCAATCAACTGCAATTCTATTATACCTTCGTGATGTTTTCCTTGGCCAGAAATGCAGTAAGTACTCTCAAGATTCGAAGCATTCAGCAAGGTATGGCAAGACAGAACCATGTAAAACAACAGATTTTCATGATAAATATGGTAATATTGTGCTTGCTGGTGGAACTGCTTTCTGTGTTGTTGCATGGGTGTATACAATAACACAGATTGGAATAAGAAGTCTTAAAAAAAAAACAGTACTTTGTACCCCATGATTGCATTAATGTGCACAGCTATGATTTAATTAAAAAAAAAAAAAAAGACCTAACGGTGAAAGAAATACTGAAAGAACAAATACAACAAACTTCCACTACTGGTAGAGATTTGACCCTTTCTTTTTTCTTTTGTTTTTTTTGAGACAGAGTCTCACTTGGTCACCCTTGGTAGAGTGCATTGGCGTCTTAGCTCACAGCAACATCAAACTTATGGGTTCAAGCAATTTTCTTGATTCAGCCTCCCAAGAAGCTGGGAACATAGGTGCCCACCACAGCACACAGCTATTTTTTGGAGATGAGATCTCACTCTTGCTCAGGCTGGTCTCAAACTCATGAGCTCAGGCAATCCACCCACTTCAGCCTCCCAAGTGCGAATTAAAGGCATGAGCCACTGTGCCCGGCATCACACCTGGCAATCTGACCTTTCCTTACTGAAAGCTCTCTCTTTTGGAAGTTTTACAATTCCTGGAGAAAAAAAGGAATTGTGCTTTGCGGGAAACAATGACAAAATAAGGCTGGGCATGGTGGTGGCTCACATCTATAATCCTAGCACTCTGGGAAGCAGAGGCAAGAGGATGGCTTGAGGTCAGAATTTCAAGACCATCCTGAGCAGGAGTGAGACCATGTCTCTACCCAAATTAGAAAAAATTAGCCAAGCATAGTGGTTTGTGCCTGTAGTCCCAGCTACTTGGGTGGCTGAGGATTGCTTGAGTCCAGGAGTCTGAGGTTGCAATTAGCTATGATGATACCGCTGAACTCTAGCCCAGGGTGATGGAGTGAGACTGTGTCTCTAAAAAAGAACCCCCACAAAAAAACCCAAAAGTAAAATGAAAGCATATTTTACACAAAGCAATGCCAAAGGATGTCCTTTGAAACATTCCTTTGAAGTATTAGCTTATCTATTTTGAAGTTTGTCTTTTCATACAATCGATATTCTTTTTTTTTTTTTTT
>NW_003852423.1:9806165-9808231 GCF_000181295.1 Otolemur garnettii
TTTTGCAGTTTTTGGCCGGGGCTGGGTTTGAACCTGCCACCTTCAGCATTTAGAGCTGGCGCCTACTCCTTTGAGCCACGGGCGCTGCCCAAGGGCTTAAGTGATTCTCTTGCCTCAGCCTCCCAAGTAGCTGGGACTACAGGCAGCTGTCACAAGGCCTGGCTATTTTTTGTTGTTGCTGTCATTGTTGTTTCGCAGGCTCAGTCTGGGTTCGAACCCCCCAGCCTTGGTGTATGCGGCTAGCGCCATAACCACTGTGTTATGGGCACCGGAGCCCGCTTGCAGATTCTTAACTTGTACATCTTTGTTTTCTGAGAGCCCCACCTCCAGAGGCCTGCCAATACCTCCCTTTCACGTACACCCTTCTTCTATCTCATAGAAGGCAGGCCTACATTTCTCCCAGCTTGAATCTCACCTTGGTACATTTCTCTAGGGTATAAAAATCTCCAGGGTAACTTTTCAGGGGATAATGTATTGCTTCTAAAGAAGATTGTTCACATTCCTCTCCCTCCAAAAAAACAAAGAAAGTTTCAGTGAAAAGTACTAAAGCCTTATGTTATCCAGGCAAGTCTCTATGCCTGCTCTGTCTAGGTCTCCTCTGTGTCTCTCCTGTGGAATTAAGATTCAGGATATTATGTCATATGTTTAAATTTCCTTGTATCACATATATTATTATTTGTTTATTTATTTTGTTTTTTTGAGACAAGAGTCTCAAGCTGTCGCCCTGGGTAGAGTGCTGTGCCATCATAGCTCACAGTGATACTGGAATTTCACTCTTTAGTAGGTCCTGGTCCTTGGTCTCAGGGATTTGAAGAATGAACCCATGGACCACAGATCAGTGTTAAGATAGGACTTTTATTAGAGGTTAGAAAGGAATACAGAAGAAGTAAAAAGCCCCAGAGCTTCTGGAAGGGGAAAAGAACTGAAGAACTCTCTCAGGAGTTTCCACGTGGGCTTTTTCATCTAGGGGTATTAGGTCTAGAGCATCACACCTGGCTGGCAGTTGGTAGGTGGAAATGAGTACATCAACAGGTAAATGAACGTAGTTCCTCCTCCACTAGGGCAAGGTTATCAGGTCCTTTACAGTCTTTGTCCCTGAGAAGGAATTAGGGTGTGTGCTCCTACCCAAGGTGGAACCACCCAAAAAACCATCACAGGTTGATTTGTTCATGATCTTATCAGAGTCCAGAGAGTGTATCCCGAAAAAGGCAATCTGCTTGTGCCTAGAAATGGGGGTCTAACCTCTGAGCTCACTGGGGCCTAGAGAATGGGGACCTCTCTGTCTAGCTCTGAGTGGTGGAATCCTGTATCAACAGCAGCCTCCAACTCTTGGGCTCAAGCGATCCTCCTGCCTCAGTTTTTCTATTTTTAGTAGAGACGAGGGCTGGCTTTTGCTCAGGCTGGTCTCGAACTCATGAGCTCAAACAATGAGTTCCTCATGAGGCCTCCCAGAGTGCTAGGATTACAGGTGTGAGCCACTGTAGCCAGCCTATGTATATATTTTAGAGATTGGGTGTCACTGTGTTGCCCAGGTTGGCCATAAAGCTCACGTGATCCTCCCAGGGTCTGTGGGAGTACTGAGAACACCACCACACCTGGCTCCTTTTGTTTAAATTTTAAAGTGATAGAAATGATAGGTAGTAAGTCCGATTTAGTTGATTAGTTTGACAGTGAAGACTGATTTCTCCAGTTATGTATTTATGTAATAGACTTATTCCATAAACTAAATGAACTAAACCTACAGCTCCAATTTGTTAAAGATAGTTAAAGTACATATTCAAATTACAATACACCAGGACGTACATTCTTTGCAGTGATTTGAACTTAAGATAAAACATTTTTAGGTATCCATGTGAAATGTTCTAGGAATCTGATGTTTTTCAAAATTCTTTGGGGATTACATCAGCAACGAACTTTGAAGATTCCTGGTTCAAAGAACCAGATAAAAGTTTAAGCAATTTAAACTCTTCATTAAGAAAACATAACTGGGCTCGGCGCCTATAGCTCAACCAGCTAAGGCGCCAGCCACGTACACCTAAGGTGGTGGGTTCGAATCCCCAGCCCGG
>NW_003852423.1:9808346-9812051 GCF_000181295.1 Otolemur garnettii
AGGAGTTGGAGGTTGCTGTGAGCTGTAATGCCACGGCACTCTACCCAGGGTGACAGCTTGAGGCTCTGTCTCAAAAAAAAAAAAAAAAAAAGAAAACATAACTGGGGCGGTGCCTGTGGCTCAGTGAGTCGGGCGCTGGCCCAATTTACTGAGGGCAGTGGGTTCGGCCCGGCCCAGCCAAACTACAACAACAACAACAAAAAATAGCCAGGCGTTGTGGCGGGCCCGAACTCACCACCCTCAGTGGTAGTCCAGCTACTTGGGAGGCTGAGGCAAAAGAATCACCTAAGCCCTAGAGCTGGAGGTTGCTGTGAGGCTGGGTGCATGTAGCTCAGTGGTTATGGGCACCAGCCATGCTCTCCAGCTGGTGGGTTTGAACCTGCCCTGGGCCTGCTAAACAAACAAACAAAAAAATAGCGAGTGTTGTGGCGGGTGCCTATAGTCCCAGCTACTATGGAGGCTGAGGCAAGAAACTCGCTTGAGCCCAAGAGTTTGAGGTTACTGTGAGCTATGATGCTACAGCATTCTACTGAGGGTGACAAAGTGAGACTCTGTCTCAATAAAAAAAGAAAAAAGAAAGAAAATATAACTGTATAACTTACAGCTTATAATTAATTATGAAAAAAGTCCCATCTAAAAGAGAAGGAAGTAAAAGAACATGATACCAAATTACTTCCTCAGTAGGTCCTTGGTCTCAGGGATTTGAAAAATGAACCCACTGACCACAGATCAGCAGTAAGACAGGATTTTATTAAACAGAAAGGAATACAGAAGCAGTAAAAAGCACTAAAGCTTCTAGCAAAGGAGAAGACCCAAGTCGGAAAATCTCTCTCAAAGGGTCTTTTTTTTTTTTTGAGACAGAGTCTCAAGCTATTGCCCTGGGTAGAGTGCTGTGGCATCATAGCTCACAGCAACCTCCAACTGCTGGGCTCTGGCGATTCTCCTGCCTTTGCCTCCCAAGTAGCTGGGACTACAGGCACCCACCACAACGCCTGGTTATTTTTTGGTTGTAGCTATCACTGTTGTTTGGCGGGTCTGGGCTGGATTCAAACCCACCAGCTCAGGTGTATGTGGCTGGAGCCTTAGCTGCTTGAGCCACAGGCGCCAAGCTAGGGGCCTTTGTTTTGGGGTATATATTACATTTTCAGGGAGGACTTGGTAGGTAGAAAAGCATCTTTTCAAAGTTAATGAGCTCATTAACAAATGAATAAATTGGGAGGGAGCAAAAATATATATAAATGAAAATAAATAAAGAAATAAGAACAAACGAATAAATGCAGCCCCTCCTCTGCTGGGGCAAGGTTATCAAGTCCTTACAGTTTTTGTCTCAGGGAAGGGATTAGGGTGTGTGCTCCCTGCTCAAGATGGAACTACCCCAAAATGACTCAGGCTGCTTTGTTTATGACCTTCCTAGAGCCCATAGGGTATGGCCTGGACAAGGCAGTCTGTTTGTGCCTGGAAATGGGGGTCTGATTTCTGAGCTCACCTGGGCCTAGGGAATAGGGGAGTCTCTGTCCATCCCTGAGTGGGGGAATTCTGTACCAATAACATCTTAGCAAAAATTCATATTTAACTAAGTTCATGTTTTTCTTTCTTTTCTTTTCTTTCTTTCTTTTTTTTTTTTTTTTTTTTTTTTGCAGTTTTTGGCCAGGGGTGGGTTTAAACTCGCCACCTCCAGCATATGGGGCCAGCGCCCTACTCCTTTGAGCCACAGGCGCCACCCTGTTTTTCTTGTTTACTTAGTTTTTTTAGTCTAATCAAAGGTGAGTTTCCCCCCCATTGAATACAGAATTTGCCCAGCAGACACACTAAAGCTTTCAGTCCCACCATCTTTTAGCCTATTTATTTATAGTATAGGTGTAAACTGGTGCTTAAACTTAATTTTCCCAATACTTAAGACTATTACACCTATATTTGAACATTCATAAGAGCAAAGCTTTCTGATTACAGTTTTCCTGGTGGGGGTTTCCCCCCTCTGCTAAATATCAAGGAAGAAGAAAATTGCAATGTTTCCATAGTCTGGTAGATTCCAGGACTGTTTCCACTCTAAGAAAAAGAAAATTATAAAAATCCTACTAACTTTTACTTGCCCCCCTCCACCTCTGCTGCTTGGATACCTTAGAGTCATTTAACACAATTACAATGCAAAATTAATTACTCCGGTTTGATTAGGTTACATTGCCAGATGGATTTACTGACCCAGAGCCAAACTGGCTTTACTAACAGAATTTTCCTCCCTGTTTCTAATTGAAAAAATGTTGAAACATGTAAAGACATTGTAAATACTTAGCAGCACAATTTTCTCCACAAATAGTACCCTCTCACTCATTAATTAGCTGCCAGCTAAGAGCAAAATTGAGCCAGAGAGGGAGACCCTTGAGAGTTGGAAGGAGTCGGGGAGGGTACGGGGGCAGTGGCGGTGGAGAGATGGCTCCAAGGAGAAGGGAAGCTGGAGATGTGAGCGGGCCACAGACAAACTTCCTATTGCACAAGGTTGCCTCTGGCCAGCCTGGGCCATGAGAACAAGGCCCTCTTTAATCACCACATTTAACCCTGGATGACCCTGGTTTGGGGAGAAATAATAATTTCTTTCTTTTTTTTTTTTTTTTTTGCAGTTTTTGACCAGGGCTGGGTTTGAACCCACCACCTCTGGCATATGGGGCCAGCGCCCTATTCCTTGAGCCACAGGTGCTGCCCCAGAAATAATAATTTCTTGATAAATATTTGGAGCATAAAGTTAATTTTAATTTAACATTTCTGCGTTTAATTTTTTTTTTTTTTTAGACAGAGCCTCAAGCTATCCCCCTGGGTAGAGTGCTGTGGCGTCACAGCTCACAGCAACCTCCAACTCTTGGGCTTAAGCAATTCTCTTGACTCAGCCTCCCAAGTAGCTGGGACCACAGGCACCCACCACAACACCCAGCTATTTTTCTGTTGCGGTTGTCATTGTTGCTTAGCTGGACCGGCCTGGGTTCGAAACTGCCAGCTTCAGTGTATGTGGCAGGGGCCGTACACTGTGCTATGGGCACCAAGCCAAGCAAAGAATCTTTGCCAAAAGACATCCTGAAGTTTCAAAATAAGATGGGTAAAATGGGACATAAAATTATATGTGTCTCTATATATGCTGGAGAAATAAGAAAAATGATGAACTTATGTTATCTTGTCTTTTAGAGAAGTTCATGCTATATTAAGAACAATAGTAAGTTGTGAATTAGCATGTACCATAGGGTTCTATTTCACAGAAAACAACTCAAAAATCTCTCCCCCTTCTCTCTCCATATTTGTGCATATGATGAGCAAATTATATAGGCTAGATCATATTATATAATTTGTGAAAAGATACACACTAATCTTTCAAGATTTTAACCTTAGGTGGCAGAAAAAAGAGAGGGATGAAATAGTCTTACTGTAGTTTTAGGCAGTCTTACTATGCTTTCTATTTGGCCCAAGTTGGACTAGAACTCTTGGGCTTAAATGAGCCTCCTATCTCAGCTCCTGAGAAGGTGCATACCACCACACCAGGCACAATTAGGTGTTTTTTTCTTTTTGTTTCGTTTTTTGAGACAGAGCCTCCAGCTGTCACCCTGGGTAAAGTGCCGTGGCATCATAACTCACAGCAACCTCCAACTCCTGGGCTTAAGTGATTCTCTTGCTTCAGCCTCCCAAATAGCTGGGAGTAGAGGTGCCTACCACAACGCCTGGCTT
>NW_003852423.1:9812180-9816235 GCF_000181295.1 Otolemur garnettii
AAGAGCCTCAAACTGTTGCCCTGGGTAGAGTGCTGTGGCATCACAGCTCACTGCAACCTCCAACTCCTGGGCTCAAGCGAGTCTTCTGCCTCCAACTCCCAAGTAGCTGGGACCACAGGCGCCCGCCACAATGCCCAGTTATTTTTTTGGTTGCAGCTGTCATTGTTGTTTGGCAGGCCCAGGTTGGATTCGAACTCGCCACCTTAGGTGTATGTGGCTGGCACCTTAGCCGCTTGAGCCACAGGTGCTGAGCCCCACAATTAGTTTTTTAGCGTAACTGTATTATTTCAGTTGTTATAATTACCCTACATTGTTTTTATAATTTAAAAAATCTCAAATTGAGGAAACTATTAAAATATTACATGGGGCTATGTTTTACATAGTTTCTAGATTCAATAATAAATTTCATACTGGTTCAGGATTCATTTGTAAATTTTATCTAATTATAAAGGTAATATATATTAATTCTAGGGTGATTAAAACAAGTCATACACACACACACACACATAAAGAAAACAAATAACACCAATAATTCTAATCCTAGAAGACAAACACTATGAATGTTTTGGTGTAATGATTTTAGTCCTTTTTTTCTTTTTTTTTGAGACAGAGCCTCAAGCAGTCGCCCTGGGTAGGGTGCCGTGGCATCACAGCTCACAGCAACCTCCAACTACTGGGCTCAAGTGAGTCTCCTACCTCCGCTGGGACCACAGGTGCCCACCACAATGCCTGGCTATTTTTTCTTTTTTTTTTTTTTTGGTTGCAGCCATCATTGTTGCCTGGTGGGCCTGGGCTGGATTCGAACCCACCACCTTAGGTGTATGTGGCTGGCACCTTAGCCACTTGAGCCACAGGTGCCGAGCCTTAGTCCTTTTTTTCTTTAAGACATAGTCTCACTCTGTTACCTCAGGCTTAAGTGTCAGGGCATCAGCCTAGCTCACAGCAAACTGCCTCAGCCTCTCAAATAGCTGGGACTACAGGTGCACACCATTAGCACTTGGATAATTTTTCTGTAGAAATGGGGTCTTACTCTTGTTCTGGCTGGTCTTGAACTCCTGAGCTTAAGTGATCTACCGGCCTTGGAATCCCAGAGTGCTAGGATTACAGGGGTAAGCCACCACACCTGGTCCCCTGATCTTTCTATATTTTCTTAATCTATGTGTGCTATATGTTTGCATATTTAAAAAAAAAACAAAAAAATATGATTTATAGCTCGCCGCCTATGGCTCAAGTGGCTAAGGTGCCAGCCACATACACCTAAGGTGGCGGGTTCGAATCCAGCCCGGGCCCACCAAAAACAACAATGATGGCTACAACCAAAAAATAGCCAGGCGTTGTGGGGGGGCGCCTGTGGTCCCAGCTACTTAGGAGGCAGAGGCAGGAGACTTGCTTGAGCCCAGGAGTTGAAGGTTGCTGTAAGCTGTGATGCCATGGCACTCTACCCAGGGGGACAGCTTGAGGCTCTGCCTCAAAAAAAAAAAAATATGATTTATAACCCACTTTTGAAAAGACTCTAATCCTGTAAAAGATTAAGAACCCATTTTTTAAAAAATCTAACAAAAGTTTTCCAAATTATCTAATATCTTTCCTTAGAAGCATTTAAGTGGCTATACTGTACATTTTAAGTGTTAGGATTACAGTAGGCTAAAACAAAATAGAAATTTAAACACAAAAATATAGCTACATATAATATTAGTATTGTATATTATATTGTATGTAGTATGGGTATAATTGTAGAATCCGGTGCAAAATGCAAATGAGAGGCCCTTTCAAAAAGTAGGAAAAATTTTTCATTGAAAGTCTGACTAGGTGCAGTGGCTCAGGCCTATAACTCTTTGGGAGGCTGAGGTAGGAGGATGGCATAAGACCAGGAATCTGAGCCTGCAGTAAGCTGTGATCGCTTCACTGCTTTCTAGCCAGGCAACAGAGCGACATTATCTCTAAAAGCAAAGAAGCAAAGTACAAAAATGTAAAGCTATAAAGATTCTTTTTTTTTTTTTTGCATTTTTTGGCCAGAGCTGTGGTTCGAACCCACCACCTCCCCTTTATGGAGCTGGCACCCTACTCCTTTGAGCCACAGGTGCCACCCAGCTATAGAGATTCTTTTTTCTTCTCAAATTTCTCATTTGACTTACCATGATTTTTTTTATATTCGATTTAATGGTGTTCTTAGTAACAAAAACATAAAAATTTAAATTATTAGTGTGAATTTTACCCTTCATCACAGTATTACTGAGTTGTAATAGTTGTAAGTGGAAAATTAAAATAGTACCATTACTATTAAATATTAATTTTAAAATATTATCATGTACCAAATATTAAAGGGCACATGAAGTCACTTCATTCATATCTTATAGTACGTGCATACATTTGTACTTTTTTTTTTTTTTAGACAGAGTCTTACTGGTTGCTACAGGCCAGAAATGCTGAAGTATGGCTCACAGCAACCTCAAACTTCTGGACTCAAGTGACCTTCTTCCCTCAGCCTCCCAAATAGCTGAGACTCTAGACCACGCCACCATGCCTGGCTAATTTTTCTATTTTTAGTAGAGATGGAGTCTCACTCTTGCTCAGGCTGGTCTTGAACTCCTAAGCTCAAGCAATCCTCCTGCCTCAGTCTCCCCCGCGTGCTAGTCGTACATTCAGGAGCCACAGTGCCCAGCTCATACATTTGTGCTTTTATTTTTCCCCAGAACAGTGAAAACATTGCACCAAATGAAATCAGCTATTTTTATTTCACTTCTCAATATAAACACCTTCTACCAACACTCTCTCCCTTTGCTTTAATGATGAGTAAGGAAGGACCAAAATTAAAAGGAACTATGGAACATCTAGCTTTCCTTTTTCTTCTATGTCATGATTTTCAGAGTAAGTTGTTGACTACTATAGTGAAGTAACATAAATGAGAAATGATACAACAGGATTCCTTGACTGTGTTTTTAGAAATACTGTTGCCTTCTGTCTGCCGAGCAAATTGTGGTTCAAATGGACAATGTAGCCTCTTGGGGCTGTCAGCTCCCCAGTTATTAATAAGTAGTCATTGATGTGAATTGTTTTCCTTGTACTCTTTTGAGTTCCACTGAGCTCATCCTGGGGCCTCTGGGATGCAAAGGTCTTGGGGCTATATGCAAATAGGGCAGCAAGGAACAGCAAACCTGCTGATTGCATTCCTTCTCACTTACATATTACATCGTTCTATCAGACATAACTTACAAAACACAACTTCAAAGATACCATTATTAAGAATTTCAAGATCTTG
The DNA here is from genome assembly GCF_000181295.1 of Otolemur garnettii. Lineage (NCBI taxonomy): Eukaryota > Metazoa > Chordata > Mammalia > Primates > Galagidae > Otolemur > Otolemur garnettii. The sequence goes on from NW_003852423.1 coordinate 9,815,440, forward strand.
GCTGGGTGCCTGTGGCTCAAACAGCTAAGCCGTCAGCTACATACAGCTGAGCTGGCAGGTTTGAATCCAGCCTGGGCTGCTAAACAACAATGAAAGCTGCAACCAAAAAATGGCCAGGCATCGTGACAGGCACCTGTAGTCCCAGCTACTTGGGAGGCAGAGGCAGGAGAATTGCTTGAGCCCAGGAGTTGGAGGTAGCTGTGAGCTGTGATGTCACAGCACTCTACCCAGGGGGACAGCTTGAGGCTCTATCTCAATAAAAAAAAAAAAAAGAATTTCAAGATCTTGGCTCAGTGCCTATAGCTCAGCGGCTAGGGGGCCAGCCACATACACTAGAGCTGGCAGGTTCAAGCCCAGCGGGGGCCTGCCAAACAACAGTGACAACTACAACAAAAATAACCAGGCATTAAGGCAGGCTTCTGTAGTTCCAGCTACTTGGGAGGCTGAGGCTAAAGGATCGTTTAAATCCAAGAGTCTGAGGTTGCTGTGAGCTGTGACACAACAGTACTTTACCAAGCATGACATTGTGAGATTCTGTCTCAAAAAAAAAAAAAAAAGAATTTCAAGATCTTGACAACAGAGAAATCACAGACGGGACCCTTCTGAGCACAGGTCGTTGTGTGACTGCACAGCTTACATGCTCGGGAAGCGAGGACACTCCCGGGCTTCAAGAATTTGGACTCCTGGCTAGGCGCCTGTGGCTCAAGCGCCTAAGGCGCCAGCCACATACACCTAAGGTGACGGGTTCGAATCCCCAGCCCAGGCCCGCCAAACAACAATGATGGCTGCAACCAAA
>NW_003852423.1:9816379-9823386 GCF_000181295.1 Otolemur garnettii
AAAAAAAAAAAAAAAAAGAATTTGGACTCCTTTTATCATGTTGCTCCTTCATATGGGGGCTTCGGTCCTCAAGGTTACTTCACAATCCAAGTTGACTGTTGGAATTCAACATCAGCAGAAAGGAGAAAGGGACAGTGGCCTGGATCCGCTTCTTGGTTTGGTGCCTTCTCAGAAGCCCAGCTCTTCTTCTCTCTCATTAGCCAGAATTTAAGCATGAGTTTGGCAAAGATGTGACACTTACACTTAACTTGAAGGACAGCTAGAAAATGCAGTCTTTCTGCTGTTTACATGGCCACCCTGAGTGACATAAGGTTATTAGTAAGAAATAAAAGTGTGGGCAACTGACAGTCTCAGCCATACCAACCCAAAGAAATAATCTAATTGAGCATCTTAGCTTTTATTTATGGGGGTTGTTTATGATTTTTCACCATTATCAATATAATTTGCAAACATTTCAATTGTGTTTGACTCTAAATTTAAAAAACTTATTCCTAAATAGCTAGTACATGTCTTCAGAGGAGTTTTTCTGTTTATTAAATCAAACCAAACAAAATGTACTTAATTGAATTTGTAACAAAAGTAGATGACTAAAGATAAAGATATGTTAATTTTTTTTTATTTTTTTTTTTTTGGTTGCAGTTTTTCTCTGGGGCTGGATTTGAACCCACCACCTCTTGCATATGGGGCCAGAGGTGCCCTACCCCTTTGAGCCACAGGTGCCGCCCAAGACATGTTAAATTATGTGGCCTTTATGATCTTCTGTACAATAGTGCTAATTTATGTATGACTAGATTACATAAAGCAAAAGTGATATAAGCAGCTTCTAAAGGTTGATGGTGGGGAGACAGAGTCTCACTATGTTGCCGTGGCGTCACAGCTCACAGCAACCTCCAGCTCTTGGGCGTAAGTGATTCTCTTGCCTCAGTCTCCCCAGTACCTGGGACTACAGGCACCCACCACAGAGCTAGGCTATTTTTTGTTGCAGTTGTCATTGTTGTTTAGCTGGCCTGGGCCGGGTTTGAACCCACCAGCCTTGGTGTATGTGGCTGGAGCAGTAACCACTGTGCTATGGGTGCCGAGCCAAGGTTGATGATTTTTTTTTTTTTTGAGACAGAGCCTCAAGCTGTCCCCCTGGGTAGAATGCCATGGCATTACAGCTCACAGCAACCTCCAATTCCTGGGCTCAAGCGAGTCTCCTACCTCAGCCTCCCAAGTAGCTGGGACTACAGGCGCCCGCCACAACGCCCGGCCATTTTTTGGTTGCAGTCATTATTGTTGTTTGGCAGGCCCGGGCTGGGGATTCGAACCCGCCACCTTAGGTGTATGTGGCTGGCGCCTTAGCCGCTTGAGCCACAGGCGCCAAGCCAGGTTGGTAACTTTTTAAAGACCATTTACATCAACCTGAATCAATCTACTGCCCGTATCTGGGTACATTGTATCATCTTGCATTAATGTCATCTATTTCTAATATTGAATACCTGGTGCCTTCTATAATCTTGATTTAATGATATATATTTCTAATCCAGATATTCAGTATCTGGATATGATTGATCATCTTGTGTTAATGTTATCTACTTGAAGCATGACAGATTACAAAACTTACATGAGAAGTATAGCTATTGTTCATTTTTGCGTTAGCGTTTTGCGTGGCATATAATCAAGCTGTTCTGTAATAGGTGAAAACTAGTTCTCTGTCTGGTGTTAGTAACTCAAGGCTGAAATTACTTGCATGCTCTTAGCTCATTATGTTCATCACATCTTTGCCAAGCTTATCAAATTATTTCCATATGAATTTAAAAAAGACTTTACTGGCCTCCAGAACATTTTTATTTCAAGTAAATAACTATGAAACAATTTACTTATTCCAACCAGTTTTTTTAAAATTACAATAAACTTGTAATTCATTGAACAGAAACATATCTGCATGTTCAGTTTCTAACATGAGATTTTTCTGAATGAATTTGGGCACAATTAGATTTCCAAAATGCAACCATTAAAATGTGGGTGCTATAAGCAAACTATTTATTATTTATAGAGTACAGTTCTACATACTCTTGACGTTTTGTCTTTCACATATAAATATCTGGGTACATGCACCATCTGAGTGTATAAAATTAAACTACCTGAACACCTTTAAAAAATTAGAGTAAAACGTAAAAATGTCTATAAAAAGAAATTCATTAGAGATTTCAAAATATCCGTAAGTGCTAAATAAGATTTCCAGAAATCAGTGATTATGCTGAAACGTGTCACAAGGGGAACTGTTAACAAGTGTTACTTTGCCAATGGTAGGAAGAGTGCCAACCTTTAATTGGCTTTAAAGTTGGTGTTCTATCAATGGTGTATTGTAAAAGGTAATAATGCCCACATTTATTATTTAAGCCTGAAATGAGAACTCTAGATTTGACTAAATGTGGCACTATGCACTGGTCCTTCTAATTAAAAATATTCAAATGCCAACCTTTTAAATTTGATCAGGATGTATATTATTGTGTTTTTATTAAAAACAACAAAACAAAAGCCTTTTGTCCACCCTTTGCAATATCCAACGACTAGCGGACCCCCCTCTTGCTTTGCTGTACCTTAACTGTTTTGTTCTAAGACTAATACTGAAAAGAGCTCTCGGGAGGCTGCTGGAGAGGTGGTGTTCTCCTGAATGAAATCAAAATCTGGCATGGCCTCATTGTTTGGATTCTGTAAAGGTGGGGGGAACTGTCTTCTTTCATAAATGCAAATGAGAGATTGTATTATCTTAAATAAGCAGAGTAAACAATGTTATATCCACTGGCTTCTGGATTTCTAACTGTGAATTTTTAACGATCTAACAGCCCTAACCCTACAGCAGTGAAACAGAGATCTTGAATAACAATTATGAACAAATAAACCGGAGATACATTTCCAGTCAAATCATCAAGAGGGAAAATTCCAACAGAAAGATCATTTTCCAATGTGTGCGAGGTTTCAGAGAGCGAGAAAAAAGCATTCTTGGATGATTTCTGAGGGAACTCAACTGTATGTTGATATTCGGCATTTAGCCCTGTGTTTTGCACTCTTTCTTCCTTCTCCCACCCTGTGTGAGATTCACACCCTCCTCACTTTAGCGCATTGGCCCCGAGAAATGTGCAAGGCACATGCAGTGACCAGGGCTGCAAGGCCTCTGCGCAGACGCTGCTGGCCGCCTTCCCAAGGTCTTTCCCCACCCACTGCCTTCCTTGCTGGCAGGGCTATCTATATTCCACCACAGACAGAGAAAAACATCAAGTACTGCCTTTCCCAGCCTCCCTTGTGACCCCAGTTCTGCTCTATGATAAGAGAAATCTACTGAGAATTTCTGGGAAAGAAGAAAAAAAAAGAAAAATTTCTGCCTACCCTGCCCCCACCAGCCCCAACCCTTTTTAACTTGATGCTAAAAGCACAGGAGGCCATTTTGTGACAATGAGGATGAAAGTCAAAAATTGCAGGGAAGCCAACACAGAGCCTTCTAGATTTTTGTTGTATAATAAAAATAAACTATTTGTAAATACCACTTGCTAGCTGTTATTTTTTTTTATACTGGTACCCAAAATCATCTTAACTAATATTTACCCCTAAAAAAAAAAATAAATAAGCAGGGCATGGTGGCTCACGCCTATAATGCCAGCACTTGGGAGGCCTAAGAGGGTGGATTGCTTGAGCTCACAGGTTTGAGACTAGCCTGAGCCAGAGTGAGACCTCATCTCTAAAAAAATAATAATAATAAAACCCCAAAATAAACAAAACAAAAAAAACTAATATTTACCCCTAAATCAACATAGGTTCCCAACACAAACAGATTGACTCTGTGTTGACTCAAGTTGCCTTCCTGCCATTGTATAGTATTTACTTGGTCATTTCTCAATCCATTTCTTTGATGTGTAGAAAAGAAGATCTTGGCTCAGAGCCTGTGGCTCAAGTGGCTAAGGCGCCAGCCACATACACCTAAACCTAAGGTGGTGGGTTTGAATCCAGCCTGGGCCTGCCAAACAACAATGACGGCTGCAACCAAAAAATAAAAAATAGCCAGGCGTTGTGGCGGGTGCCTGTGGTCCCAGCTAATTGGGAGACTGAGGCAGGAGACTCGCTTGAGCCCAGGAGTTGGAGGTTGCTGTGAGCTGTGATGCTACAGCACTCTATGCAGGGGGACAGCTTGAGGCTCTGTCTCAAAAAAAAAAAAAAAAAACAGAAAAGAAGCTCTCAATCAAAGGTATACATATTATTTGTTGAGACTTAGGTTATGATTTACATAGAACAAGGGTCTGTGAAAATGATCTATGTTCCATGACAAAATTCGCCCACCTCAACACTAATACAATGTTTTCCTTAGATACTTCTATATACATAAGGCAAAATGTCTGGACATAAAAATGTCTTTCCCAGAAAAAATGCATTTAAAAAAATTTTAGTTTAATAATTTTCATTTTAAAATTAATTTAAATGGGGTGGCGCCTGTGGCTCAAAGAAGTGGGGTGCCTGCCCCCTATGCCAGAGATGGTGGGATCAAACCTAGCCCCAGCCAAAAACTGAAAAAAAAAAAAATTTAAATGTGGAATGCAAAGTATGAAAAAATGAGAATCATAGCTATTAAAAGCTAAAAATAGTGGCTCAGCACCTGTAGCTTAAGTGGCTAGGGTGCCAGCCACATACACGGAGCTGGCTGGTTCGAATCCAGCCTGGGCCTGCCAAACAACAATGACAACTACAAAAAAAAAAAAAAATAGCTGGGCATTGTGGCGGGCGCCTGTAGTCCCAGCTACTTGGGAAGCTGAGGCAAGAGAATTGCTTAAGCCCAAGAGTTGGAGGTTGCTGTGAACTATGACACCGTGGCACTCTACCCAGGGTGACAGCTTGAGATTCTGTCTCAAAAAAAAAAAAAAAGCTAAAAATAGTGATAAGAATTTAAAAAGAAAAACAAATTGACTTCAATATTTTGTTTCTGCAACTCTCATATTCACAAACTATAAGAAATAAAAATGTAAGGATTGAAACCTGGAGTTTAGAGGCCATCTCAGGAATATCAGCAAAAGGAATCTTTTGCATCTATTCTCAGCTAGAAAAATTGTCAGAAATATGCTATTGGGTGGCGCCTGTGGTTCAAAAGGATAGGGCGCTGGCCCCATATGCCAGAGGTGGCGGGTTCAAACCTAGCCCCGGCCAAAAAAAAAAAATGCTATCACAATTATTCATCAGTCAGAGAAATAATTTTTTTTTTGAGACAGTATCATTCTGTTCCCCAGGTTAGAGTGCTATAGCCAGTCTAACTCACAGCATCCTCTCCTGCCTCAGCCTCTAGAAGAGCTGGGACTACAGGCACTCACCACTATGCCTGGTTAATTTTTCTATTTTTTAAGTAGAAATAGGGTCTTGCTCTTGCTCAGGCAGATCTTGAACTCCTGAGCTCAAGCAGTACTCCCACCTTGTCCTTCCAGAGAGGAATAAAATATTTACTGAAAGATATTAAATATGTTTGGGAATTGACTTCAAACAAAAGTCAAAAGTCAAATCTGTCTATCTTGGGACTGTCACTGAATTAATTGGAGATCAAATATAAAATCTTCACTAAACCACCTCACTTGTAGTCTCTACCCTCATAGCCTGTTGTGTAATATGAAGACAGTATTATTGACAGTTCCTGAATCTCCCCTGCAAGCTTGAAAAATTTCTCCTCATGTACATTTGAGATTAACCCCAAGGAATCTATAACTTTGTATCAGTCAAGATTAGGTTTAGTTGTTAGCAACGGAGATTCAAGTATAGTGGCTTAAACATTCTAATTGTTTATTCTCTCTCATAAAATAAGTCCAACCTGGCAGTCTGGAGCTGATATAATGACTTCAGAAAGTCATCAAAGACCCAGCTGTCCTTGGTGCATGGCTTCCTTTCTTATTCCAGCATCATGTCAACATTCCAGCAGAAAGCAGAAGAAAGGAAGGAGGAGGAAGGGGCATGAGCGAGCTGTTTGCCCCAATTTTAAGGTGCTTTATAGGAAGCCCCACCTAAGGATATCACCTTACATTTCATTGGCCTGAACTTTGACAAATGGCCATATCTAGCTACCAGGGAAGATGAGAAGCAAAGATTTATGGTGGGTCCATTGCCACCCCAAATTAAATCAGGGTTCCAGAACCAGACAGAAGAGAAGCATGAGAGATTGGGTACACAACTAGTGGTGACTGACTCAGTCTGTTCCTTTGACGATCCAGTTTCTTTTTTCTTTCTTTTTTTTTTTGAGACAGAGCCTCAGGCTGTCCCCCTGGGTAGAGTGCTGTGGCCTCACAGCTCACAGCAACCTCTAACTCCTGGGCTCAAGCGAGTCTCCTGCCTCCGCCTCCCAAGTAGCTGGGACCACAGGCGCCTGCTGCAACGCCCAGCTATTTTTTTGGTTGCAGCCATCATTGTTGTTTGGCGGGCCCTGGCTGGATTCGAACCCGCCACCTTAGGTGTATGTGGCTGGCGCCTTAGCCACCTGAGCCACAGGCACTGAGCCGATCCAGTCTCTAAATACTCTTCTCCACACTTCTCCTCATATGTAGAATATACTCACCCCTTTCCCTAGGTCTCCTTCAGTTAATGCATTCAGCAAAATTCCAGGATCTGTAGATGCGATCCTCATCGTCATGTCTGGGTGTAACCTTTTATGATTTTAGAAATTAAAAGACAAACTATTTTCCCCTAAAGCACACTGTATATAGTAGCTGGGGGAATGAATAGGGTATTTACAATCAAAACACCTTTTCAGAAAAGAAGAGAATGTGAAAGGTACAACAGTGAAGATATCTTTAGTTATTAGTGTTGTTCCAATGTTGATTTCTTGGTCTTGACAAATGTATCATGGGTAGGTAAGAAGTTTTTTTTGTTGTTGTTTGTTTGTTTGTTTGTTTTTTTGAGATAGAGCCTCAAGCTGTCACCTGGGTAGAGTGCTGTAGCATCACAGCTCACAGCAACCTCCAACTCCTGGGCTCAAGCAAGTCTCCTGCCTCAGCCGCCCAAGT
>NW_003852423.1:9823509-9826998 GCF_000181295.1 Otolemur garnettii
CCTTAGCCACTTGAGCCACAGGTGCCAAGCCAGGTAAGAAGTTAACATGAGGGAAAGGGGGTTGAAAGGTACATAGAAACTTTTCTTTACTGTTGTCAAATTCACATATGATAAAAACCCACCTTTTAAAGTGCATGATTCAGTAATTCAATGTAATTAGTGCATTTGCAGTGTTATGTACCATCACATTGTCCGATTCCAGAATATTTTTATAACCCCCAAAGACAGCCCTATATCCATTACTCAGTCACTCTTCTCTCTCCCTCCTCCCCAGTCCCTGGCAACCACTAATCCATTTTCTGTCTCTATGAATTTGCCTACTCTGGATATTTCATATAAACAAAATCATACAATAAACATGTGGCCTTTTGTGATTGGTTTCTTTCACGTAGCAGAATGTTTTTAAGGCATGAGAACTCTTTATGCTATATCTTCACAACCTTTCTGTAAATCTAAAGTTATTTCAAAATAAAAAGTTTACCTTAAAAAAACTCAGTAGGCTTATGGTGTCTTTTCTTCCAACATATTCCCTGTGCTAGTAACTGCAGTCTAAGGTCAGGCTGAATTTGTACATCCTAAGCAGTCATGTCCATTTTCAAACAGGAAGCAGGAGTGGGGGTTTCAGGATGCTTGGGATCATTCAACAACTTCTGCTTCTATCTCATTGGCCTAAACTTATTCCCTGGAGAAATTGTAGCCTTTTAACGGAGCACATTGCTGACTGAATAAAATAGCAATTCTGTTACTCACCAGAGAATAAGATGAGAATGGATATTGTGTAACCAACTAGCAGTCTGCCCCCAATAAAACTCTCTGCAGCAATGAAAATAGAGAGGAAAGAAAGACAGTCCTTGCTTTAAGTAGCAAGAATATGACACTTGAAATCTGTCTGAAACCTGACTTTGATACTGTATCTGCTACTTACTAGCTAGGTGGCCCTGGCCAGCCGCTCTCTGGGTCCTAATTTTCTCTTGAATAAATGGAGGGAATAAAATAGGTTTAATAGGGTGGCACCTGTGGCTCAAAGGAATAGAGCGCCGGCCCCATATGCCGGAGGTGGCGGGTTCAAACCCAGCCCCAGCCAAAAACTGCAAATAATAATAATAATAATAATAAAATAGGCTTAATACTTGACCTAGTACCTGGCCATCATTGTCATCGTCACCTTCACCTCCTTCTCTCTCAATCCAGGGAAATTTTCACTACAATCTTCTTATGAGATTCTTTTTTGTTTTGGTTTTAAATAAATTCTGAAAATAAAAAGGAAATATGCTTTGAAAGGTTCACCAAAAAGATTAACTGAGATAATAAATAAGAGCTATTTTATGTTTATCTGATGAAAAGTGCTTTTAAAAGAGAAGATAGAGGGGCTTCTTGGGGCAGTAACCTTCATGCTGACAGCAAGAGCTTATTAGTTTTCATGGATTTCAAAATTATCTGTTTCCTTATGGGAGACCTCCAAAGCCTCGTCTGCCATGGTGGTCAGATTCTCCATGATGCAACAAGTTAGCTGGGCTATCATGCTATCGTGCCCAGGCATGTGATCAAACATTACTCTGCATGTTCCTATGAAAGTGTTTTTGAGTGAGATTAATGTTTAAATTGGCGGACTTTGAATAAAATACGTTCCCCTCTGTAATGTGAGTGGGTAGTTGAAGGCATGAATAGAACAAAAACTGACCTCCCCTGAATTCCAGAGGGAATTCTGACTGGATATGGCCTTCACAACTGAACAGCACATTTTGGACTTGCCAGCCTCCATAATTACTCAAGCCAATCCCAATCCCTTAAAATCAATCTCTCTCTCTATACGTATATGTGTATATATCCTATTGGAGAACCCTAATACATTGTCTGACAGAAAACCTGGGGATTTGGGACAGGCATGGTGGCTCACTCCTGTAATCCCAGCACTCTGGGAGGCCAAGGCGAGTGGATTGCCTGAGCTCAGGAGTTCAGACCAGCCTGAGCTAGAGTGAGACCCTGTCTTTAAAAATAGCCAGGTGTTGACAGTGCCTGTAGTTCAGTGGGGAGGGCGCCGGCCACGTACACTGAGGTTGGCAGGTTGGATCTCAGCTCGGGACAGCTAAACAACAATGACAACTGCAACAGAAAAATAGCCAAGCATTGTGGGGGGCATCTGTAGTCCCAGTTACTTGGGAGGCTGAGACAAGAGAATCACTTAAGCCAAGAGTTTGAGGTTGCTGTGAGCTGGAATGCCACAGCACTCTACTGAGGGCAACATAATGAGACTTTGTCTCAAAAAAAAAAAGTATATATAGATATAGATATATAGCCTGGTGTTGTGTGGAAGGCACCTATAGTCCCAGCTACTGGGGAGGCTGAGGCAAAAGAATCGTTTGAGTCCAAGAGTTTGAAGTTGCTGTGAGCTATGATGTCATGGAACTCTATCAAGAGCAACAAAATAAAATTCTGTCTCAAAAAAAAAAAAATAGAAAAGAAAGAAAGAAAACCTGGGGGTTAACTTCATTGTAGCCTTCGCTAACCTAGTCTCTCCCTTAGTAAAAATGTCCTTCTTAAGACATGCCATTAAAATATCACTATATCTGAAGAAAGCACAGGATAATGACCCAATACCAGGAATACTGGTTACAAGGTGCCTCTGTTAGGATGATTAAGTGGGGAAAGAATTAACTCTTAGCTGGGTATAAATGCATATTGCCTATTCCAGCCATGTTTATGACAGACAATGCCTTCACACATAAGGTCGGGGCTATATAAACATAGTGTTAAATTGACTATGTGTTTATTCATATTACTTTTCCATATTGAGCAGGTAATTTCCTGAAATGCTTATTAATGTGCATATTAATTGCATTTCTAAAAACCTTTTGCAGCTTTTAAAACACAATTTATTAGCAAATATAGTTCACAACTCTGAACACTTACTACTTTCCAACCGTGAATGCATCAATTCATCATTCCTTGATACTTTTTCATCATATATTTCAAGAGTGCATTCTCAATGTTTGGTTGGAAAAACTTCAGGTTGGCACTAAAAACCAATTATTGAGCATGAGTGTGATTTTTCTATTATAGGATATGAAATTCTATATATAATGATGACCCATTTACATGGGCAAACTGCAGTTTTATATAGGTAACTAAGAAAGAAGTGAAATCTACAGTTATGATTTCTCTAGTGTTAAATGGGAACTTTGTGACTTTATACAAGACTCTTGAATAGAAGGTAATAATTATTTTTCCACTGAAGACAATACACAGCTTGTGCATTTAGGTGTCTTTGATCAGTTAGGGAATATTGCTTTATTTTTAGCTTTTGCATTCTAAAGAGCTAAAATAGTTTTTGTGGTTTTTTCCCTTCTTTTTGGTAGAGACAGAGTTTCACTTTATTGCCCTCAATAGAGTGCCATGGTGTCACACAGCTCACAGCAACCTCTTACTCCTGGGCTTAGGTGATTCTCTTGCCTCAGCCTCCTGAGTAGCTGGGACTACAGGCACCCGCCA
>NW_003852423.1:9827640-9840549 GCF_000181295.1 Otolemur garnettii
AAAAAAAAAAAAAAAAAAAATAGTATACAAAATAGCCAGGCCATTGTGGTGAGCACCTGTAGTTCCAGCTACTTGGGGGCTAAGGCAAGAGAATCTGTCTCAAAAAAAAAAAAAAAAAAAAGAAAGAAAGAAAGAAAAGAAAAGGTAATGGCAGGATCATGATGGACTGATCTTCCAAGAAGATGTGTGTGTGCGCACGTGTGTATTTATAAAAAGCTAAATTCCTGTATTATTTCAGTAAATGATGAATTCCTTTTTTGTTTTTTGTTTTTTTTTGAGACAGAGTCTCACTCTGTCGCCCTTGGTAGAGTGCCATGGTGTCACAGCTCACAGCAACCTCAAACTCGGGCTTAATCAATTCTCTTATCTCAGCCATCCAAGTAGCTAGGACTACAGGTGCCCACCACAACGCCTGGCTATTTTTGGGTTATAGTTGTCATTTTTGTTTGGCAGGCCTGGGCTGGACCTGCTCCAGTGTATGTGATTGGCGTCCTACCCACTGAGTTACAGGCACCGAGCCACACATGAAGAATTCTTAACTGAATATGTTTATTGAGGTTGATTTTCCTCTTTGCAAGATAGAATTGCAAACAGTATCACCTGGCTGCCAATAATCCTGTGACCGTTTTTAATCCTGACCACCCAGCACACAGATAGACTCTTCTCACCACAAAGGAAGGGGTGTTATGGAGATTTGTTCTATATGAGGCTCCCCCATACAGATATGGTGGTTGAGAATTAGTAATTAACACATGTATTCTTCAAAGTTCATTTGTAATTTTGTTATGAATAATAATCGGGGTTTAAACAACAGTTATTTATTCAGTGCCCTGTGTCCAGGACAAGGGTAAACACTGGACATACAAAAAAAAATGATTTTGCTCTTAAGGAAAACTGGAAGGAATGGGAAGACATAAATTAAAAAATGAAAATATAGTGAGAAGAAAGCTAATAGAAGTCCAAGAGCTTAGGGAACATGGAGGACATGGTAACTAATGGTGATGAAAACTGGTAAGGAAGAAATTAGGAAAGACTTGTAGTAATATGTAAAGGGATTCTTGAAACAAGAGTAAGTGTGGGCTAGGCAAACAAGAAGAAAATGGGCACAACCAGGCAAAAGAAGTGTTCAATTCTCTAATGATCATTAGATGATTAGATTAGGAATACCTGTAGGCCAGGCCCAGTGGCTCACACCTGTAATCCTAGTACTCTGGGAGGCCGAGGCAGGTAGATTGGTTGCGCTCAGGAGTTCCAGACTAGCCTGAGCAAATGTGAGACCTCATCTGTAAAAACATTTCTAAACTATTAAAGAATAGAGGCTCGGTGCCTGTGGCTCATCGGCTAGGGTGCCAGCTACATACACCAGAGCTGGCAGGTTCGAACCCAGCCCAGCCTGACAAACAACAATGACAACTACAACAAAAAAATAGCTGGGTGTTCTGGTGGGCGCCTGTAGTCCCAGCTACTTGGGAGGCTGAGGCATGAGAATCGCTTAAGCTCAAGAGTTTGAGGTTGCTGTGAGCTGTGACGCTACAGCACTCTACCAAGGGCGACAAAGTGAGACTCTGTCTCAAAAAATTAAAAAAAAGAATAGAGTATGAATGTCCTACCACAACTAATAAGTAAGGGAGGAGATGGTTATGTTAATCAGTTAGATGTAAGCATTCCACATTGTATATCAAATCTGCACATTGTACCTTATAAATGCATTAATGTACACAGTTATGATTTAACAAAGAATTAAAAAAAAAGAAAAGAATTACCGAGACTAGCTGTCCATCTCAGACCCTGAGCAGCGATCCACCGTATGGTTTTTTGGTTCCTACCAGATTCGGGGAGCCTCAGGACCCGCCACAGCTTCAGTGTATGGCAGGAGGGCAGGAACAAATCTGTAACATTGTGATATCGGAGCTGAAGAAGTGGATCCAAACAGGTTGTGATAACAGGGAGAGCCTGTAATGAAGATCTTGAGCAGTGCCTGTGGCTCATCGGCTAGGGTGCCAGCTACATAAGAAAGAATAAAGAACACTGATTTAGGCTGCAGTGGGATTTCTAGTGACGAGTTTGTAAATAATACTGGAAACCAAGAAGACTGTCAGAAAACCCACACTCCAGCTAAGAACTAGATAGTCTGTGAAGTCTCTTCCAAATCCAAGACTTGGGAGTACCAAACCAAAAGGATGAAGGTAGAAAAGGACGAGGTAGACCACATGGACCTTAGGACAAACATATATTGTCATGACTTCATATAGTTTTAGCAAGTGCAACTTCCTATCCACTCAGGGCCACATTCCCTAATGCGTGCTTGGTTATCTACCATGGATAACTATTTTTTTTTTTTTTTTTTTTTGGCCAGGGCTGGGTTTGAATCCACCACCTCCAGCATATGGGGCTGGTGCCCTACTCCTTTGAGCCACAGGTGCTGCCCTACCCTGGATGGCTTTATGTGTCCATAAGTGTGTGTATGTGTGTGTGTGTGCAGTTTTAATCATTGCCCGAGGTAAAACAGGTCATCTGTAACTTCTGCTCATTATTTCTGCCTTGGGAACTACTACTATTTATAGTTTATATCTTATCTTCCACACAAAAGAGACTTACAAATATTTTAAGAAAGTAATCAATGGCTCAGCGCCTGTGGCTCAAGCGGCTAAGGCACCAGCCACATACACCTAAGGTGGCGGGTTCGAATCCCCAGCCCGGGCCTGCCAAACAACAATGATGGCTGCAACCAAAAAATGGCCAGGTGTTGTGGCGGGCGCCTGTAGTCCCAGCTACTTGGGAGGCTGAGGCAGGAGACTTGCTCGAGCCCAGCAGTTGGAGGTTGCTGTGAGTGTGATGCCATGGCACTCTACCCAGGGGAATAGCTTGAGGCTCCATCTAAAAAAAAAAAAAAAAGAAAGTAATCAATATTATCATCTCCCTATGTGTTCCTTATTCTTGGCTAATACTCCATTTAAAAATTTCTTTCCACTTCTATTCTGATAATTTCTTATTATGTACACATAGAAATAAATTATAAATATATGCGAAAATTTGACTTTCTATAGTTTTTGTATTGATAATGTTTTTTTTAGAGTCTCAACTCTGTCACCCTGGGTAGAATGCCATGGCATCATCATAGTTCACAGCAACCTCAAGCTCTTGGGCTCACGTGATCCTCTTGCCTCAGTCTTCCTATTTTTTTTTTTTTTTTTTGAGACAGAGTCTCACTATGTCACCCTTGATAGAGTGCTGTAATGTCACAGCTCACAGCAACCTCAAACTCTTGGGCTTAAGCAATTCTCTTCCCTCAGCCTCCCAAATAGCTGCAACTACAGGCGCCTGCCACAACACCTGGCTATATTTTTGTTGTCGTTTTTGCAGTTGTCACTGTTGTTTAGCTGGCCCAGCCCTGTACGAACCAGCCAGCCTGGGTGCATGTAGCTGGCACCCTACCCACTGAGCTATGGGCAGCGCCCGTAGATTTCCTGTTTTTAGTAGAGACAGGAGGTCTTACTCTTGTTCAGGCTGGTCTTAAACTGCTGAGCTCAAGCAATCTGCCCGCCATGGCCCCTCAGAGAGCTAGGATTAGAGGTATGGGGCACTGTGCCCAGCAGATATTTTTAATAGTTAATAAGACTTTCTATTTTTGAATGGTATTAGATTGGTAGAAAAGGTGCCAGAATATTACAGAGTTCCTACATACCCTATACCTTTCTTCCTCTATTTTTTACATTATTATGGTATATTTGTCACAGTTAGTGAACCAATATTATTAGGTGAAGTTCATACTTTATTTGTATTTCCTTAATTTTTACCTAATGTCTAAAAGTCCATTTTTCACATGACAGTTTTCTGGCTGCAATAGTCCTGGTCAAAGCCCTTTTCAAATGTTCAGAATTAAAACATGATTCTCTAGATGTAATCTCACTGGGAAAGATCCCTGGTCAGAAACCAGAAGATGAATAAAAATAACAAAGAGACAATGGAGCAATTCTAAGAAAGGGTATGAGGTCAATACCAAGGAAACCATCTCTCTCTCTCTCTCTTTTTTGCATGTAACTCTTATTTTTTATTAAAGTTATTATTTAAAAGATAAAAAATAGGAAACTATAATGATGATGAAAAATCATCACCCAAAATCCCACTCAGATACATAGTACAGTGACTCATTATCTTTGTTCATTTCTTTACTATCTTTATCATTGAGTATTTTTTTATTAAATGATAGCTGTGTACATTAATGCAAACATGGGGTACAGTGTAGTGTTTTCATATATAATTTGAAATATTTTCATCAAACTGGTTAACATAGACTTTGTGTCATTTACTTAGTTATCGTGTTAAAACATTTATACTCTAGTTCTAGAAAAGTTCGCTTGTACCCTTGTTAGACAGACCATATAGGTGATCTTTCTAGTCACCCTCCCACCACCCATCCACCCTTCTCCCTTCCCCTCCTCCACCCCCTCCCCAGACTTTACCTCCTTCACGTTTACATGGATGGAACTGGAAAATGTTCTTCTTAGCAAAGTATCACAAGAATGGAAGAAAAAGTATCCAGTGTACACAGCCCTATTATGAAACTAATTTATAGTTCTCAAATGAAACCATCTCTTAAAAAGCTGTGCTCTCAGGGCAGCACCTGTGGCTCAAAGAATAGGGCGCCAGGCCCATTTACCAGAGGTGGTGGGTTCAAACCTGGCCCCAGCCAAAAAAAAAAAAAAAAGCTGTACTCTTCTAATTTATTGATTCCTTTAATGTTCCCAGCAACTCAGGGGTAGGTGCTGTCATTAGCTCCATCTTAATAGAGACTTAGAGAGGTTAAGTGATCTGCCCAAGGTCACATAGAACCAAAGCTCCAATCCTGGTGTGTCTGACTCAGAAACTCACTGCACTGCCTCCTATTGGTATATTTCAAAGAAAGGTTGCCAGGACATTTATCTCTGGATCACTCATTCATTGTTCATTCAAGATTGGAACATGAGGGGCATTTAGCCATTTTGTGCTTCTGGATTTATATATTTAATAAATATTTTAGCTCCTGGCTCGGTGCCCAAAGCATACTGGTTATAGCACCAGCCACATACACCGAGGCTGGCGGGTTTGAACCCAGCCTGGGTCAGCTAAAACAATGATAACTGCAACAAAAATAGCCAGGCACTGTGGTGGTCACTGTGGTGGGAGCCTGTAGTCCCAGCTACTTGGGAGGCTAAGGCAAGAGAATCGCTGAAGCCCAAGAGTTTGAGGTTGCTGTGAGGTTACTCTACTGAGAGTGACATGGTAAGACTGTCTCAAAAGACCAACAAACAAACAGCAACAGAAAAAAAACCCATAAATATTTTAGCTCCTATAATGGGGCAGAAATGGTTGTACTCTGCAGGAAGGACGTTGGATAAAAATAAAGGGCACACCAGGTGTGTGGCCCCAGCTAGTAAATGTGAGTACAAAATGCAAACACTTAGTATTAAAGTCAAATTCTTTACCTTTAATCTAAGACTTGCAAGAACAATAAAGGTAGCTGAGCTCTATTATATGAGTAGTTGGCCCTAATATAGAAACCAAGGGCGGCGCCTGTGGCTCAAAGGAGTAGGGCACCAGCCCCCCATATGCTGGAGGTGGCGGGTTCAAACACAGACCCGACCAAAAATTGCAAAAAAAAAAGGAAAGAAACCAATAGTAGGCCAGGTGCAGTGGCTCACACCTGTAATCCTAGCACTCTCAGAGGCCAAGGCAGGGGGATTGCTTGAGCTCAGGAGTTCGAGATCAGCCTGAACAAGAGTGAGACCCTGATTCCACCAAAACAAAAAACAGAAAAATTAGCCAGACATTGTGATGGGCACTGGTAGTCCCAGCTTCTCAGGAAGCTGAAGCAAGAGAATCATGTGAGTCCAGGAGTTTAAGGTTGCTGTGAACTATGATACCACTGCACTGTAGACTAGGACAACAGTGAGACTCTGTCTCAAAAAATAAAAAAAGGCTCGGTGCCTGTGGCTCAAGTGGCTAAGGCGCCAGCCACATACACCTAAGTGGCGAGTTCAAATCCAGCCCGGACCCACCAAACCACAATGAAGGCTACACCCAAAATATAGCTGGGCATTGTGGCGGTCGCCTATAGTCCCAGCTACTTGGGAGGTAGAGGCAGGAGACTTGCTTGAGCCCAGGAGTTGGAGGTTGCTGTGAGCTGTGATGCCACAGCACTCTACCCAGGGGAACAGCTTGAGGCTCTGTCTCAAAAAAATAAAAAGAAAAATAAAAAAAGAAAAAAGAAAGTAACCAATAGTACCCGGGTCCATAAATATGTTAGTTGTATTTCTATTTTAGGTAGGTAGGACGTCTATCAAGATGCAGAGATAAACATGTGACTCATGTCTCCAAGGTTGGCAATCACTGGTTTACCAAGTAGGTTCTATGTTGGCGAGAGACTACGTAAAACACAGTCCCTTTTTCCTTTTGATGTAAATTATCCACTTAATTGTTCACATACAGTAATTATGATATTATTAACAAGCAGTAATGATGTTGGCCACCATTTATTGTGCCTATGGTACTTTGTGCCAACCTCTTTGTGCATTAAGTGCTTGACATTCATTTTCTTAATTAACCTGTATAAACACTGTATTAGGGAGATACTGTTATCGCCATTTCATAAAGGGTGGACTAAGGCTTAGAAAGATTAAAAACTTACAGTTAGTAATTTGGAACTGAGCCAAGGTTAAGCCTGGATTTGTCTGATGCCTGGATGGAGATGAGGAGGCTTTGGTTTACCTGGCTCAAGCCTATAAGTAGGGGAAAGTGTGATGAATGGGTGATCTTATGGAGGTTCACTACTTATTTTCACTTGGAAATAAAGATGTCTTTCAGAGATGAAACAGACAGAAATGTTCAGCTCGTCCTGGGATGTACTGCGGAGTCATTGCATTAAGGTTCAAATGCCAGACAGAACTTTAGGTAAAGAAGCCAGCCTTTTTCCTGTGAGTGGACGGATGAGTTTGATATGGTTTATTCCAACATAGCTATAATATGGTTTAGTCATATCAATAGGTTAATTAGTTAGATACATTCAGGTGTGATGAAACATTACTTTTACCTACCCATAAGAGTGGGAGAAGTGTGAGAAAAATGGGGAGACGAATACATGAATATAGGCGGAGGAAGGAAGATAGAACAGGTAGTTTGTGCCTGCACTGATATCAATAACAATAATGATGATGATGATAGTGTCTCAGACAGTTAGGGCTGCTGCAGCAAAATATCAAAGACCACTTATTTCTTACGGTTTGGAGGCTGGAAGTCTGAGACCAGGGTGCCCATGGGGTCAACTCTGGTGAAGGGTCTTTCCCTTGTGGGCTGCCAACTTCTTACTGTACTGTCACATGGCAGAAATAGGAAGAGCAAGCTCTCTAGGGTCCCTCTTATAATGTCATTAACCCCATTTATAAGGGAACTCCACCCTTATGACCTGTTATCCCCCCAGAGGTCTTACCCCTTTACCCCACCACATGGAGGGGGGTTAGGTTTAAATATGTGAATGGGGAGGTGGATACGAACATTCAGTTCATTGCACATAGGAAACAGTTTTGAGTCCTTACCATAGGCAGATACTTACGGAGCACTCCATAACTCTACGTAATAGGTGCTGCATAAAAGAGAAAAATTAAGGCTCACAGAGGATAAGCGACTTTCATAAAGGCTTTCAAAGGTCTGTTTGACTTAAAAGTTAAAAACGTATACTATTTCTTTGCCCACATCTATATCACCTATTGTCCAGCCAGGGTGTCCTTCAAGCCTCCCTCTAAGACAGCGGTTCTCAACCTGTGGGTCACCTCTCAACTTTGGGAGTTGAACAGCCCTTTCACAGGGGTCGCCTAAGACTATCCTGCATATCAGATATTTACATTATGATTCACAACAGTAGCAAAATACAGTTATGAAGTAGCAACGAAAATAATTTTATGGTTGGGGGTCACCACCACAACATGAGGAACTGTATGAAAGGGTTGCAGCATTAGGAAGGTTGAGAACCACTGCTCTAAGAAGACAAGGAAGGCTGTGGGTGATCTGAAATCGTTCCATTTGTCCAGGATTCTCAAGGAGGATGTGAACACTGCAGTCGAGAGCCTGGTGCGGTTTAGCTCTTGTGGGGTTGGAAGCCTGTACTGTGTCGGTTTCACTGTGCTTGGATGCCTTATGTTTTCTTTGTTCATGTCTCTTGGTCTTTAATCAAGTTGCTCTGGAAAATTCTAGCTTGCTTTGCTGTGCCAAAGGAAACAATGTTCTTTCGTTAACATTTGAACCAAAGAAGAACCAGAATTTCTCTGTCCAGGATGGAGGCAAAGGGATGATGGGATGGGAGGTAGGTGTGTGGGTAACAGTGGCTATTGAAGTAAGAGAGGATACCCAGGAAGGCTGAGGTCTAGGAGAACAGAGGTCTTCTCAAAGACACCCCAAGGATACACTTGCAGGGTCCTCTCCATGGTGACCCAGCTCTTAGGAATTCGTAGAAACTTACCTTCCTAGAACCTGGAAATTTCCACTTCTGTGAAATCCTGTAGTTCTGTGGGGGCTGGAACAGCTTCTCCAACTTGATTCAAACTGACCCATGAGAAAGGTGCCTGTGGGTTGGAACTTTTCGACTGGAGGTAAAAAGGGAAAGATCAAGCCGGGCAGGGAGTGTGGCCATTTTGAGATTTTTAGATTTGCCATAGCTCCATCGGTTGAATAAAGCCTTTTTCCTCTTAAATAGGGTGTTTGGGTGTTTATTCTCTCCATGGAGCCTCATCTTCCCACAACAAAAGTGAGAGCAGGGTAAAGCGTGACCCATTTGCACACACCTTCCTGGGTCCTTTTCTCCTCTGTGTGTTGCGGCAAGGGGAAGGGCAATGAAAGGGGCAACCATTGTTTACTTTTTACTGACCTACTGCTGTCCTGTCTTGGCTGCAGACGTTCTCTGTGAAACAAGCCTCTTCCCACTGTTTAGTTCTCTGACCAGAGAGAAGCTGGCTTGACCTCTTTCCACATTCATCTGTTCCCTCTCCTTTCCTGCTCTGTCCTGCTGCCCTTTGATCTTGGGGCCTCTTAACCACCAACAGCCCTCTTGAGGGGCACCCTCAAGATGGCTCGAGCCTGTCTTATCTTCCTCACTGTCCCCTTGCCATGCCCAACAGAAGTCTGACCAACAACACATACAAAACAAAAACGAGGCTTGGCGTTGAAGTACAGTAGTTATGGCGCCAGCCACATACACCAAAGTTGGCCAGTTTGAACCTGGTTCGGGCCAGTTAACCAACGATGACAACCTCAACAGAAAATAGCCAGGCATTGTGGCAGGTGCCTGTAGTCCCAGCTACTTGGGAGGCCGAGGCAAGACAATCACTTGACCCCAAGAGTTTGAGGTTGCTGTGAGCTGTGATGCCACAGCACTCTACCAAGAGCAACATAGTGAGATTCGGTCTCAAAAAAAAGAAAGAAAGAAAAAAAGAAATGCGCAGCTATATTTTGATGGAGCCCATTGTGTTTTACCTGCGAAGTGCAAATGGTGCCATCTCCTGTGCAGCTGTTCTACCATCTCAGCAAAGGGGATGGCTGCCACTTGACTGTTCTTTCTCTCCTCCTTGTTGTCACCCCACCCCATTCCTTTTCCTTCTGAAATGGGCACAAAGGATAAATCTGCAATTTCAGAGACTCATAGCTGGAGAAGTCTCTCTTCTTGCAGGCTCTTTTCAAATTTACAGATTTATCAGCGATTTTTTTAGTGCCCTCCTCACTTGTTGAGGGTGAGGTGGGAGAAAGTGCAAAAAAGCAAGGTGGCAGAAGGGATCTTCCAACCCTGATCTTTCTTTTAGAATTTTTGGTCTTTGTTATGGAAGTTGTTGGTGATGGAATGATGGTTGGGAAAGACAAATCTAGCTTTGCTTTTGGCAAGTCTGAAGGCATATGGCTGCTCTATTTCCCTCAATTTTAGCATCTATATTTGCAGCTTTGGGGGTTTTCCTGGCAAATCAAAGGCAAAAGGAAAGATCTTATTTAACAACATTCAATTATACACACATAGATTAATACAAAAGTGAAGGTGTAGTCTGGGCGTGGTGCCTCACACCTGTAATCCCAGCACTCTGAGGGGCTGAGGCTGCTGGATTGCCTGAGCTCCAGATTTGAGACCAGCCTGAATTAGAGAGACTCCGTCTCTAAAAATAACCTGGCATTGTGGTGAGTCTCAGCTACTTGGGAGGCTGAGAGAAGAGAATTGCTTGAGCTCAAGAGTTTGAAGTTGCTGTGAGCTGTGACGCCACAGCACTCTACCAAAGGGGATCAAGTGAGACGGTCTCAAAAATGAACAAACAAACAAAACTAAGGTGCAGAAATACGCTTACCTTAATTGTAGGGTTAATATGAGCACAAGAAGATAGTGAAAGGTCTTAGCTCATGATTATCTTCTTAAATCAGTGGTAGCCATCCTAATTGCACAATCTCTAATTTAAATAGGGCCAATTATACTCTAAAATTCAGGAGTTTTTGCATTGTCGAATGGTAATTCTATGGGTTATATAGCACCCCCAGGGGGTCTGAAGCAAAACCTAATCAAAATCATTAATTTTCTTCAGTGAAACATATAAATAGTCCCAGTAAAATGGTTTAGATTTTAAATAGCCTGACGTCAGTTCAGGTAATAATTTGCTACTAAAAGAATTCAAACCAGTGCAAAGTTTTGGTATTTTGAGTTGTGAACAAATCCCCAGTTTTTGGAATCCTTGAGATTTCAGAATTTCAGATAAAAGAGTGTGAGTGTGTTCTTGGGCGGTACCTGTGGCTCAAAAGGGTAGGATGCCAGCCTCATATGCCAGAGGTCGTGAGTTCTAACCCAGCCCCGGCCAAAAAAAAAAAAAAAATAGAGTGTATTCTTGTATTAATAATACAAGGCCTTTTTTTTTGTCCTAGGAACTAAAAAACAATGTATCAAATACTAGACTGCAGCTATCTTCACTGATGGTTTCCAACAATGCATCATTGATGTGGCCCTTCACAAAATACACTGTGCTTCATTTTATCCATTCATGTTTTCTTGACCCAGTCTAAAGCAACACCCTTTCCAAGCACATCAGTCGTTCTACCATCTGGAAAAAGGAGTCAGTGTCTAGTAGAGAAGGTCTCTCGGGTGAGTATAACAGTACAGAGATTGATTAAATGATGCCCTGCTGGTTAACAGGCATTCACACAACTCTGAAACATGCCTAAATTATAACCAGGGAAGTTCAGGCACCGAGGCTGAGTTCATTGGGAATTTTGCCCACCTTAAACAGTATAGAGTACAATTCTTAGTTATTAGCCCTTTTAAAGTGTTTCATTCCCGCTACTGTCAATTGATTAGATAGACCACGAGCATTGGATAAGTTCCAGTTAATCAAAGTTCCTTCTACTTTGGAGTGGCTGTTTTTTTTTTTTTTTTTTTTGGTTTAAAATAGGTAGAAAAAAAACTATAAATTTAATCTATGGAGCCCCCATTTTACCTGCAATTATCATTTAACTTGGGATATTTACTACCAATTAGTTGACTCACTTAAAATAATATATTGTGGAAACCTTCATGTTATGTTAAAATTTTTTATATTAACTTATTACAGCAATGAGAGTTATTTTTAACACAATTTAGAAAGTGCCCTAGAGCTTTCGCATTGAAAGAGTATGTTCAAAACCTCTACAGGGTTGGCATGAAATATAACTTTCAAGAAATACATGGGCTGAGAAACCCTCAGTTCAGAATAGTAACTGCTTTATGGAAGGGAATGCAACTGAAATGTGTCATGATAAATTAAATACATACACACAATTTTCACGAATACATCTAGGGCAAATGAAGCACAAAATAGCCTTCTCTTGAGAAGGATGAATATTTACTAAGCCATCCTTCCACACATTTGATTCTGTGTCCACCAACGTTTCTTATACAATGGCTGCCTCCTACCCTCAGGATTCTTGTAGGAATTAGTTGCTAGACAGAGAGAAAGGCCTTTCCACACAAAGTCTATGAAAACTGATTTCATTTTAATGTGAGGTGTGATACTTTATTCTTAGAAGTCTCTCGAATGCACTGTAGGGACTCCTGGCCGCTCCCAAAGCTGCCTTTTCGGTCAGGTATTGCGTATCTCTAAGTCTTATTTTCATATGAAGAAAAAGTCGGTCATGCTATCTGGATGTTTTTGTTCTGTGCCTCCCTTCTATGGAAGCAATTAAAAATAGGACATCATGATTACATAGGAGTGGCCCTTCCCAGAATCCCAGGCTGGAAAAAAGATCTAGCGTCAGTCCACATCAGTCAGATTTTACAAGATCTGGGAATCTAATCATGGGCCTGTTTGCTCTTTTCTCTAAGCAGATCAATCTCCTGGAAGGCAAATGTCAAAGCAAACATTTTGAAAACGCTGATTTTGTACTACTTACACAAGTTTTAGTACATTTAATGGTTTCTCATGTTAATATTTTATTCTCCTTTTACATGCTACAGTAATTATGCAATAATTTATTATGAATATAGTTTAGATAAGAAAGCTCTTATCCTGTATTTACATATGTGTTATATACATGTAATATTGTGTATAATGCTTGCAATATGATTGTTCATATAATCGCAGAGAGGTATGTTTATTTCTTTTAGGTAAAATATGCTAAATTTGAAATCCTTAAATAAACTCATACCAGTTTGATGGAAGTGTTTCGGATTGTGTGTGAAAACCCCACACTGTACCCCAGAAGTGCATTAATGTACATAGTTACCATTCAATAAAAAAAATAATAAATAATATTCTTAAATAAACTCATAATTTTCAAAATGTGTTGCTTTAAAAAGAGAACACTGGCTCGGCGTCTGTGGCTCAAGTGGCTAAGGCACTAGCTACATACACCTAAGGTGGCAGGTTCGAATCCAGCCTGGAC